>NW_013667226.1:44821-46830 GCF_000517525.1 Limulus polyphemus | reverse complement strand
TGCCTTCCCTCTAGTCTTACACTTCTAAATTAGTGACGGCTAGCGCAGATAGCCCTCGTGTAACTTTGCGCGAAATTCAAAACAAACAAACAAACATAACTGTCCATGTCTTGCTTTCGTGCCGTCGTTACGTCTGCAAATGACGACACCATTTTAGGCATGTTTTTTCTCGGGGTTTAACCCTGACGTTGGACAGCGTCATTGGCGACGGTAGCACTGTCCAGCTTGAAAGTGTTTTTAGATTTTTTGGATCATGGGCCTATTTAATTTTACTTAAGTTTTTGTACCTGATTTTTGGGCATTGTATGGCTTTTAACATGATTTTTTTAACTTTTTATCGTATTTTACTTTTTGCTTTTGTACCACTTGTTTTACACAGATAACTCTGTTGCTTTGCACCAAAAAACGCCAATCAACCAACCAAACAACCAATATAAAATAAGATAAAGTTTACATCCACTGTTGTCCGAACAAGAAGTTTATATGGAAACAAGTTTCGACATTTTCACATGTCCTCTTCAGTTCAACTTTTCTTTATGAGAGAAACATATACAGTTTATTTCATATTGGTCGTTTCAAGTTTCTTGAGGGCATATGACGTCAGTAAAGAAGCTCATTTTATAGTGACCTTCTGAAATGTTGAAGATTGGCAATTTTTGAACTAACGGACTTTCTACAATTCTTCTTTTGACATATTTTTTAATTTTATATATCATTTTGGCTGATTTATATATGATTTCCAGTTAATTATAAGATCAAGATTTCTTATGTGAAGAAAAATATCACTATTTGGTTGACCATTTTTTAACATCCCTTTTTTATATTCTGCGAGTCTTGAATCTAAATTTCTACACTTTTCATCAACAAAAACTTTGTCACAAGACTGACAGGGGACTATATAAGCTCATTGTTCTATATTTTGAGGTGCAGACATGTTCGAGGGTAGGAAGTTCTTAATGAAATTGAACTTTTTACTGACGTCATATGCCCTAAAGGGACTTGGAACGGCCGTTATAAATTAAGCTGTATGTGTTTCTCTCACAAATAAATGTTGGACTGAATGGGACACGTGAAGGTGTCGAAACTTGTTTCCACATAAACTTCTTGTTCCGAAAATACTGGAGTAAACTTTATTTTATTTCATATTACTCTTCACAGTATTGTGTATTTAGTTGCTATCAATCAACCAATCCTTGTGGCCTGCCGTATCGGCAGCCATCTTGAATTTATCAAATAGGTCAGGACTAATTTTGTTGTTAATGTTGCCCCAAAACCTAAATCTAGACACCAAAACCATTGTGCAATCTATCCTAGAACACGAGTTTTGGTCATTTGCCCCTCTCAGCGATCATCTTGGAGGCCATTTTGAATTTATCCCTTATTATCGGGTTCCAAAATATCTATCATGGTGTTTTATGAACCTCATAGTGACCTAATGATATATGAAGAGTAATTCTCCGGGCATAAAATTGTCCACAGGACCCCAATCAACGGTAAGACTATAGGGAAAGAACTCGTGCTTCGCATATGAAAAACATTTTAGATTGTGGTATTTTTTATTTCTAAAATGTAAAGTCAGTGCTGTGTGCTTAAAAGTAATTAAAGCAGTTAAATGACCTATCTAGACTACTCACATATGAGGTTAGGTACTAAAGTTTTGAAAGAATCTTATGGCTAAATGGGACGTCTCAATAATTGCTAGTGTGTTAAACCTATTCCACAACACATGATACCCACTAGTCACCTCTAGTACAAAATATATTTTGGGCCAAATGGTTCTGATCGAAAATTAAAAATCGATCGTTTTTTCTAGTAAAAGACACCAGATCTAGCGACTCTTTCAAAATTTGGGTATTGGGGGCAAATATTAAAACTCAGTAGGGTGGTGATACCGGTACTCTAAATGTCTATAAACAAATGAAGAAATTCGCATACAAAACCTTAACACATAAACTCTCCCTTTTGAGATGGGGCTTTGAGGGATAACGGATCCATTTCCCAAATATCTT
>NW_013667226.1:39011-43821 GCF_000517525.1 Limulus polyphemus | reverse complement strand
TCACGCCTTTTAATGAAGATGGGAACATTGACAGGGAAATAGATTTGAACAAAGAAGTTTCGTAAACAGCGCGAACGGTAGTGTGATGTAAAATTACTCATATTAGACATTTTCATAAAAGTGACCCGAAAAACGGCGCTAACTCGATAACACGTGGCCCGATTTTAACTAAACTTATTTTATTCTGTTTCTATTTTCATTTCTATTCTCATTTCATTGCAAATATGGCGCTATTACGCACAGTTTTGATGTATTTAATTACAGACAAGCAAACAAACTCAGAGTTTTAGTAGTATATAGATAGATAACTTAATCTACATTATAATCGAATGTAAAAGATGAATTAGCGATTAAGTATCATTTGATATCACATAATGTCCTTGTATAAAAGTGTTATTTAAGTTAATTGACTAATATATGATGAAAAGGTTAAATAAACATTAGTAATATTCAAATCAGGAACAAGTTTCAGTTTCAAGTGGAGTGACGAATCCGAATTTTACTTTTTCGGTTCTAGTAGAGTACTATATAATGGATACAAGAGTCAATCAAACAAAAATATATAAGAATATACATAGTACAAATAAATGTGATTTGTTGACAATAAGAATATTCGTGAATAAATGCGTAACTAAGAACAACGATTCTAAATATTTCTCTGGAGAGTTACTGAGAATAAAAAGAAGCAAGTTATTTGTACAATGAATTGAAAAATTAGTGAATTTATTTTGGCAGTCATTATCCTCACTGTACATTGATTTAATATTAGTAGTCACCAGACATTCACAAATCATGATAGCAAGTATAGAATTTTAAAGATATTATGTTTCTTGCGTATACTACAGTGGCTTTAGTTTTGTTTTAGTTTTTATACAGGAAAGTTCAAGGCAATATTTTTGTGTATGCATTTTGCATAAATATCTTGAAATTTGATCAAATATATTACATGCCAGTGTTTCTACAAAACTTGGACTACCATTGCACCAATTTCAATACTGTTTGATTTGCTATGCTCTTTCATAAACACAAATTACCACAATTACACCGAAGAAACGCGCAATTCGTTCGAATCCTAGTGTCTCAATTTTTCTTTTAATAAAGCTTCTCCTTTATGTTATGTTTGTCTCAGAAACTCCAAGCAAAAGAGGGAGAACCCCTTTCATAGATAAATAAGGTTAAGGCAGGAAAGGCTTAGGAAGGAAAGAGAGTCTGGAGTCTCATTCTTGAAAATCGTTAATTTTGTAGGTGCTGAAAAGTAGCTGCTGGTGGACTTGAATGTGGTTTGACGATGATTCTTCTTAACTCTGCTCTTGTTCCTTCAAGTTCTTAGCTGTCTCTTCTTCTCATGATTTTTATGCTTTGACTTGTATTTTGTCATTCTTTTTTGTCGATGCAGATGACTGAGATGTCTAATTCTTATTCCGGCTTGTAACCAGCTTAAAACTTATATATCAAGATAAATGTGCAAGGCTTGTGTCATTAAGTAGAACATCACCATTAGGCGGTTGATATCACTAGCATAGACGGCAGTAGCGGTAAATAATGTGCAGATTACAATAAAAGTAGTAAAAAAAGTATGATAGGCAAAATTTCCAAACTTCATAAAAACACAAAAGATTAGAAAGTCACAATAAATTGGAGACTTTGTTTCTTTGTTGTCCTCTGTAATCCAAAAAATGCTCTGTAATTACTTCTTCTTGCATATCTAGTTGGGCCTGTTGTTGCAAACACTTGAGGTGATCTTCTTACAGGTGTTTATTGTTGAAAATCACTTCACTTTATTTTTTCAGAAACGAACTTTCATTACTTCACTAGTATCAACATACGTTATTAGTTTCCTTGAGCTTCTACCGCTAACATTGTTATCAACAGATGTATGATATTCTGTACTTTCACTACTTGATGCCTTATAGCCATCTCTGATTATCTTATTGTCATCTTTCGAACTGTCAATAATATTTCTAGCCATCAGTTTTTTTATCTTAGAACTGATTTTACTTCCTGCCAAATTATTATAAAATAGGCTGAAACTATAAGGAACATTACATTAGAAATGCCAGTGACCCAGAACGATGCAATTGGTTTAATGCAAACTTCATCATATTAAGTATTTTTTATGTTTTTACCTGTTACAACACTTTGTATAAAGAACTTGCCAAAACAAGTTAACGAAATAACTAATTTTCAATTTACAGTCTTTAAAATACGTAGAGTATATGTGGACCCTTAATAATTAGTAGGCTAAATTGCAATATTAATGGTATTTTTGTTGATATATTTTGTGTGGCTCGTATGCTATTAGTGACCCTGTGAGCAACAATGTAACCAAAAATAAACAATTTTAAAATATTATTATTAATGAGATCCCCACCAATAATACTGGATTTAATAGACAAGCGAAATTAGTTGTACTCAAACTTTCCTTTTTCTTAGTTAGCGAGTTAAACTTTCTATTGTCATCACTTGTGACTTCACTTCAGTTTTAGTGATGTCATTAACTGTTATTTACAGTTGTGCATCTTCTAATTTTTGCCATACTGTCATTTACTCATTTCTAAGTTTTAAGTAGAAAAATAGTTGTTTTTATGGCATACGATGTCAAACCTTATCAATCACTTAATTTTACCTGATATAAACACTTATTTTTCCAGGATCCTCGACCACTGGGCTTTGCAGGCTGATACCTAGGTATTGAATAACTAATTGATTATCTAATTACATGGCCCACACGTCTTATCACTTTAACAAGTAACCTTTTACTGCCTCCATGAAATACTTATTAACAAGTATCTTATTCAGACAAAATGGAGTAGGTGTGTTATTTCCAGGTACACTAAGGTACCTTTCGATAAGTAACCACGAGTAACTGGAAAAACGGCCAGGAAATGTATTAGAATTTCTCTGGCTCCGATTGAATTTGAAGTAAGAAAATATACTTTTGCTGACTCGTAATGATAAGAACAGTTAAATTTTCAAGAGCAATTCAACTGCTGAACTAGTTTCATTCAGTTGAGGCCTTTTTATACGGATAACAGTTTATTTTTTATGTAGAAATCTCTTACCACTGCATTTATATAGAATCTTGAAAGCTGATGAATGTATTACTATATTATAATCTTTGGATAGCGTGACCTTTATATTCGTACTAGAGTTGTTCACATTTAAAATATTTCCATGTCCTTGTACATGTGTTTCCAGCCATTTAGTTTAAGAAAGGTTAAATCCTTGTCATGCCTTTACCAGCCACAAAGGGCCGGTGCTGCTTTCGAACTCCGATTTTAAGTGGCACAAGCAGATGAAAATGGTGACTCATCTCCCTGGATGGGATGTAAGTTCATCGCACATTAACCTCCAACTAACAGTCGGGTAGATTGGAACAAGTGTGGTAAAGTATCTTACTGAAGAACAATACAACATGGCGCGGGCCAGTCTCAAACTCCCAACCATCCAAAGTGTGAAGCCACTGAGCCACACTGCCATCTAGTGGTAGACCCAATATTCCTAGAGTGGCATTTAGGACAGTTGAGTTCATATAGGACATCAGGTATTGTTAAAGATAATATTCTGTTTTTAAATATGAAAGAAGTTTCTAGTTTAAAAATAACACGCAATTATATATATGAATAAGTTGTAAGAAAATATTTGCGTATTTGTTTTTTCAATAACATCGCATGTCTACCAGCATAGGGTAATATCATTGACATTGTTTTCTGGTATGTTTTATTTCAGCGCGTTGTAAGTAAGTTGTTCTAGGACCCTGACTTTCAGTAAATATTATAGGAGTCGTCAAACAAGTTATTTACAATGTTCCGAGAAAAACAATGTCAATGATATTGCCATAAACTGATATACGTGCGATGTTTATGAAGAAACAACAACAAATATAGGAATTTACGTATAACGTATCTATATATTAAGATTTGCGTGTGAATTTCAAATCAGAATGCAAACTGAATAGACTATCGTTTTTATAATATCCAATGTCGTCTATAAACTCAGGCCCGGCATAGTCAGTTGGTTAGGGCGCTCTGAGGGACGCGGGGGTTCGAATCTCCGTCCCATCAAACATGCTCGCCCTTTCAGTTGTGGGGGCGTTATAAAGTGACAGTCAATCCCACTGTTCAAAGATGGGTGGTGATGACTAGCTGTCTCACACTGCTAAATTAGGGACGGCTAGCGCAGATAGCCCTCGTGTAGCCTTTGCGCGAAATTCAAAAACATCTAGTTGGTTCAAAACACATTGCAAGAAGATGGAAACCTGTAAATTACTCTATTTCGGCTATTAAGAAAAGAGACTAAACACAATGAACAAAGCGAAAATCAGTCTTTACTTATTCAAAAACAGTCAAGGCAAGGAAGTGCTTTGGACATTCCGTTTTACGCTGATAGTAATGTACACGAAAATAATAACGTCCCGCCTTTTAATATGCCCACCAAGAGACTGGGGAAGCCAGGGGATATTTCCCCGGTGCACACTACACACCAGAGAATGGAACAAAATGTGTACGCGTTCTCTCAGGTTATTCCCATCTCAAATGTTTTGCCCCTCCCCCAATGGCACAGCGGCATGTCTGCGATCTTACAACGCTAGAAACCTGGTTTCGATACTCGTGGTGAGCCCATTGGTGAGCCCACAGATAGCCCATTGTGTAGCTTTGGGCTTAACTATAAACAACAACAACTTAAATCTTTTATTACAATTTCTAGTTACTGAAACAAAGGCTGACTGTACCAAATGCTTAAAGACCACATGCTGTTCGTTATTCATTGTCTTAACAATTGACTCTATGGAATTCTTCCCTCTCGTGGT
>NW_013667226.1:13583-38127 GCF_000517525.1 Limulus polyphemus | reverse complement strand
AATTTTACATTTTCACGCCATCAAGTTTGTTACGTATTAGAATTTGAAATAGTCTGAAATTGAGTTAAATGATACTTTAAATTGGGTAGCTAAATTGTACTTTGGATTTAGCAGTTAAGTAAAAGCCGATATATATAGTCAGTTTATGATATTTGCCAACAAGATTGATACACACAGTTTTTTTTCTTTTTTTAACACAAATTCGTTTTAATATACACACAACAATACATTTTACGATAACAGTTATTACAAATAGTTATTACAAACAATGATTTATAAACAAAAATTTCACAAACTTACAAGCAATATAAAGTCTTCTTTCTAGTCTGGAACTTCTTCGATATTTTATCGAGGGTTCACGATGAGCGAGCTAATTACGACTTGACGTAGGTATAATTCACTTCACAGGGAGCTAGCTAGTTTGTCCTTCGTTATTTCGTAAAAATACTAAGGTCCAATGAGAATCCACTGTTGTCAAACAATTTGTAATGTTCGAACTTTGTAAATGCTCCTGATCAAATATCTTAAGTTTTCTGATTAATAAGCATTATAATAACCACAGTTATAGCTTCCGAACTTTCTAGCACACTGACTATAGCAAACCAATAATAGATACTTTCTTTTGGCGCATCGCGTTGGTTATATTTATAGGCGTGTGGAGAGTTTCTAGAAAATTTAGATTATGTAACAATACTGACGCTAACACAAGCGTTTACACACACACACATGTATTGTTGATTCTTATTCTCGAGAATCTTATACAATTTTGGAAAATAGGCTGGAGTTTCGCAATGCATATTTAACACTATAAACTAAGCATATTTCTAAATATAAACTTAATCTAAAAAAAACGTTGATATTAAAATAAATTTATAATAATAAATCCGCCACAAGTTGTTCTACGAATTTTCAAAGTCTACTTGATTATCTTGATTGTAAAAATTATTTCAAGCTATCATCTTGTTTATGAATCTCCTGCTGAGGTATGGACGATATATGTGTTATTGAATTCGAATCTTTCAGCAAGTCCAAAATACAGATTTAGGACTAGTAGGTAAGGCAGAGGGCCCTAGGCCTGAGGCTAAGTTATATAGCTATAACGTATATAGTCTAGAGAGAAATTACAAACCCTAGAGAGCTAAGATGTAGCCGCAGGACACTCTGAAGTTGCCTATTACTAAGTGTGGCTACCCTCTTAAGTATTGTTTGTGGTGCACCTTAATGAATTTATTGGGAAACTAACAGTAAACTACTTTAGAAATATTTTATTTCCCTAAAAAAATTCAGATGTGCAATAGAAGTTGACTTGTTTCATGTCAGCGTCTGTTTTTTTTGTTTTTTTTATTTTGTTAGACAAAGTTACTATTGAGTATGGAGTCATATTCACAATGGTGAAGGGCAGGAAGGGGAATGGCCTCCCTGCCTTCATCAAGGGCACATTTTGCTTCAGAGATAAGGTAGTAAGTTAAACTGAATTCGCGAAAATGTGAATGAAAGCTTTTTTGTGATATGCTAGCAGACTCAGATGTATCTTGTTTCAAGTAATGAGAAGATGTAACCTTTTTAATTAGATATATCCACCTCAATTTCAGGTATCTGGATTTAAAATGAAGAGTCAAAAATGAGCTGGAGAAACGACTAAACAAGAAACGAAAGGAACTGAAGGAGTTTGGGTCATCCCCAGGCCAAAAATCATTACTTGGCATGCTTAGTCCAAAAACTAGCATTGACACAGTTAAATATGTTGAACAATCTGAAATTGCAGGGTCTGTTGACAAAGCAGCCAACTTTGGAGATCAGAGTATACCTCCTGCATGTAGCAGTCCATCTTCATTAATTTGGATGATTCTTATTTTGAAGATTATCCTGTTATTAGTGTGGAAAGTGGTGTTGAAATTGAAACTACACCAAAAAGAATTACATCAGCTATCCAAAAGCAAGCTATAAAGTGTGAGATGATGCTGATACCCTTCCTACTGGTATAAAGGAAATAAATTGAATATTAACTGGTTGTTGCTATCTGAAGGCTGTTTAGAATTGAAGAGGGACTTGAAGATAAAAGAAAGCGACCTGTTATGACTTGTATGCTTTCTTGTAAATATGAGCTGTAGGTGAGAAAGCCATCTAGCAATAGTCAAGTTCCTATTACGAGTTGATGGGAAGGACAGACTTCAGCTGATTAATAACCATTTGGTGTCACCTACACATGAAGAAATAATCGGGTTAAAGGATTTGAATGAAGCCTGGAGCAGCATATCTGATAGACACCCTTGGGCAAGGCAAATGAAACAACATAAGACTGTAACTCTTCAATTTTTGGTCCGTCTTGCAGTTGATGCATATAATGATACTCAAGGTGAAACTTTAAGTGCAAGGTGCTGGCCAATAAGAGCTATATCAATGGAGCGTAGCAACCACTTTCTACACATTTTTGTATCAGATGGATGGGATGTCAATCCCTCAGCATGTGCTCTCAGTAATGGCTTTTTCCCACTTTGGCCGACCTCCTTTTATCCATAATGTACATATTGACACGTTTTTAGCAGATATACATTGTATGTTACCCTTCACAGACTCTTAAACTGTTTTCATAAAATTTGCTGCATTTGTGCCACAGTAAAGACAAATGTATTTTGAGTTCAGTTACCATTGAAGTGGAACTTATGGCTCATGGGCTTGTCTCTCTATACAATGTTTTTCAGGTTTCTACCTACATAAAGAATTTGTCGTGATCTAAGTAACAGTATGTTTGGTTTAGTCAAGAAACAATGGAGGCAGTAGTGCAAGAGAGACAGACCTTCATTTCTTTTTTTATTACAGGTAGATAAAAACTGCCTTTCCAAAGCATTTTGATGTAAGATTTGCAGAACACACTATAAATGTCCTGAAAGCAGTGCTATGCAACCTAGAAGCAGCAAAAATAGTTTGGCGCTGCATGTCAAATGGTACCACTCCTGCAAAAAGGAATGAGAGGAAAATGGCTGAAGGATTTCTAAGTAAATGGAGCAAAGGGTTACAACAGGTAACAAAATGAATTTATGTAACATGGTAGACTCTTCTAAACATTCCCAATTTGGACAAAATTTCATGGTATACTCAGACCAGTTACTCGAAATTGTAGGTTTCCAGTATTATTCAATAGTTTATATAGGTAATAAAAATATAGTTTGTGAATAGTGATCCAGCTTAAGGGAAGTCTAAAAATGTTTGTACTATTTGCTGCATCATAATCAATGATGAATCAATATTATTCATTATAAACTATGATAATTTGAGAAAATGAAAATATATAACTCCCAAAAATCACCAATTTTAGATTTATGAAGTATGAAAGAGAACCAGACATGAGACACTTAGTATGCACATGCTTTTTCCTGAATTTTGCTTCCCCGACTTGACGCTATGGATGACGCTTAAAAATAGCATAACATTCAACTAACGTCATTTTTTTAAAGAAATAAATAATCGTTTTTCTTGTTTCATTAATTTTATCATGACTTTGCAAAAGAGTATTTTATTTAGCAGGGTCTGTTTTTTCAGGTATGGATTATGTCCGTCATGTTTGACATTTGCACCATCTTTAAGACACTTCAAATAATATTCCAGAAGTCCAGTGTAATTTTCCTAGATGTTTTATCAGCAATGGATGTTATAATAGAGAGTTTTAATGTAATGAAAGATATGCCTAGTTTTGGTAGAAAAGAGGAGCAGTTTCTAAAGAAAGGCAGTCAAAGAAATGAAAGAGGTGTAAGATGTAAGGCAGTCCCAGACATTATACCTGTTCGTTACGTCAAGAAAGAGAGAAAGCACTGCTATTAGATTAGAAATTGTAAAGTCTGCAATCAATTTCTTAGATGAACATTTGTACTTGGAAAATGATGGCATAGTAAAGAGCTTACTGTGCATTTTAGATGCAAAATCATCAAAGGAGTTGATAGTTGCCAATAATGATCTTTTTACTCAGATTTTTGGGCCAGGTCATCTTTAGAAATTTGTTTCAGATGTGTGCAAATTATGGTTAAACATCAACAATACTGGAAGGATTAAAGTTGAGGACACTGGCACTTTTTACGCCTTACGTCTCAGAAAGATGACTCAAGCAAGCTGTGGGCTACTGAGAAAGTTTCTTGCTACTTTCTTAACTCTTATCCTATACAGCATGGCAACAGAGTGTGTGGTTTCCCAGTACAACAGCATAAAGACATCTCAAATGTCAACACTAAAACCAAAAACAATAAAAAACAATGATACACGTATTGTTGGTTGGGAAAACACTTCATCTTTTTATCCTAGACCAGCAGTCTTTGAGTTTTTGGATTCAAAGCAAAGGTGCAATGCAGTACCCAATTATGAAATTTATAAGGAAATTTTTTAGGGATGAAAACTGATGTTTATGAATAATCAAAAGGACAACAGACTTATAGTTTGGACCGGAACTTGGTGACACTGTGCTAATATGTTTTGATGTAACATATGTAGAACAAGCTGGTAAAACTTTTATTTAGTGAGCTTTTAATCACAATTCCATTACAGGCTGTAAGAAAGATGCTAATTTTTATAACTAGTGTGCCCTCACATACCGATATTTGGCTTGCAAATGATAGTTATTGTGATTGGTAGATTTAAAAAATTGGATTCTGGAAACATTTTTTGGTCCTTTTTGAAAGTCTGCCCCACAACTGATAATTCCTTAAAAATACTCTGTGTACGGAAGGTATTCAATTAGTACGGAAAGTTTAAACAAATATTAACCGCGCATTCAATCACTTAAATGTGTACAGGATATAATTCTGAGGAGGGGGGGGGTACACGCCAAACTCCGGGGCTCATGATGGCTATCGGCGGCAAGCGTTGCCCAGTCCCTTGTTTTCCCAAGTGAAAGTAACTAGGACATAATCTCTAGACATTTCTAAATTTAGACTTGGTGATTTCGCAGTAGACACGAGGTCAAAACTAGGCCTCAAATAACACCTTCCATGAAAATTTCTAAAATATCCAATGTGACATACCTCAGTTGACCGCGTGTAACTAGCGCACGAAATAAGGTCAGTACTGTACAAGGTAGTTTTCCTACATGTGAAAATCTGTAAGCACTCTAAAACCGTATATATCTCAAAATATTTGAACTTTTCGATAAACTAAAAAGCTTACGTTTATTAAGCTAAGAAAGAAAATATAAAACTTTTCAAAGTACCACTCTTTCCTCTGGATACAACAATACGATTAATCAATGAGTTGACATGATCCATTGCATAAAAAAAATATATTTAAATTACAGGTGTAAAAGTCCAGCATTGTAAGTGTATGTAGGCGATTGTGTTCTCTCCAAATTCAATCAAAATACAGTTAGTTAATTTGAACTTCTAATAATAAGCAATGCTTGATGTGAGATGCAAAATATATTTATATATATGCACATTATATATTAGCTTACTCTGTTTAATAAGACTTTCAGCCTCAATTTTCCAAGACTTGACGATCAGGTAAAAGGACTTTGGTCCAAAAAATATCGATCCCGAATCTTAACACAGACAGTTTTTTCCATATAATTAAGGAGTAGAGTCTGGTTCTAATGGATTTGTTTTTAAATTAATGTGGTTTTTCTACATAAATATAATATTGCATAAAATTCGTTTGATAAACTGTGTGTATATTCTGAAACTTTAACTTCAGATATTATATATTTGTTTATCATCAATATGACTAGCCCCTACCCCCAGTGGTTCAGCACTAAGGGTTGATATTCATGGTGGGCAGAGAACAAATAGCCCATTGTGCAGCTTTACGCTTAACATCAACCAAACCAATAAAGAGGCAATATAATATACATTTAAAAATAAATTTAAGTGTGTTTTCAAATGATGGTTTAATAATTAGACAATTTTCTACATATTTTATTTATGCTTTTTCTATTTATTTGAATATGTGTTTTAAAACTCTTGTGTTTTACTACCTAACTTATATTGAATTCTGAATCTATTTCTTGACTGTTAAAGTTATTGGATAACATATAGACATATTTGTGATAATTATTTTGACATCAATTTTATATTTCTTATGTGCGTTACCAACATATTTTTATTTAATTCAATGTTATAATACTTTTTCATTTTTGCGTGTTATCCCCACGAATGAGACAAATACAATAATTTGTCTTACTCAAGAATGCATGCAACTTTCTGCTGAGGAAGTAGCCCCCCCCCCCCCAGTGGTAGAACGGTAAGTCTATAAGCTTATAACGCTAAAACCTGGGTTTTGATACCCGTCGTGGACAGAGCACAGATAGATGATTGTGTAGCTAAACTAGTCTGCACATACCTGTTGTGGTAACAACATCTTGGGAGCTAAAGTTGACCATTCTTAGAGAGGTAGTTTCTAGGAAACTCTGACAACACTCTGATCATTTCCAGAATTAGAGGTTTACATATAAATTGTCTTAGCTAGAGTTTCTACTAATTAGTTGTTTTAAGAACTAGAAGTTTCTCAAGACATTGTGAAAGAGCTGAAGTTTAAACAAATAATTTATCTTGACAACGGTCCGAAAAGTGGTTTCTATATTTGAAATTATTTTTAAACAGACCTGGACTTAAATGTATATAAAAATAAATATTAGTATGCTTAAGTAGAACCGTTAATATAATTTTTCTATAGTATTATTATTTCAAAGTTTACTCTGTATTTATATTAATATATGGCAATGAATCGTTATGTTTTTAAAGACGTAAATTATCTAACTGTTCAGTGTGAGGCTACCAACATTTTACAAAATGGACCTGTCAGATCGAGTTTTATTTAAATAATGATATTATAATAACTACGGATAAACTAATGTTAAAACACACATGTAATTCACAAAAGAAAAAAAAAACACCGTTGAGTTATATTTAAATATGTAAAGTTAGGGCTAAAGCTATTGCCACAAATCATGCAATTTTAAACTAAACTAGAAGTCAAAATAATCAGTTGTATAAACGTGAACCCGAGTATCTTTTTTTTTAATGAAACGGGCTTATAAACTTTCAAATTATAAATCTGAAATAAAGTCAGAAAAATTTGAAGTTGCATATGGCAATCATCGAAAAACTAGGTGCAGCACTAAGCCTGAACTAGAGCTGGAATATACATAAAATATCAACCGAATGACACGGCAAATATCAGTTTAGAAACAATGAAGTGCTTAAACTGTATGACTACAAATCACCTATGTTGATAGGTTAATACAAAATTTGACCCCGCAGAATATAATAAAGTAAACTTAAAAAATATTAACTTGTTTTTTAATTATAACTACGCAAACTTTGGTGAGACGTATAGGATGTATTGTAGGCAGAAAATTAGCATTTGTCAGTGATATCGTGCTACGCTAGTTTTACATGTGTAATATAATGATTTGGTTAGTACCACAATATGTTTATATAAAAGAACATAAACAATTTTGCCAACGTTCTGATAAAACTTTTGTTAAGTTATGTATATATATATATATATATATTAATTACGATATTCTGGAAGTTTTGCGGCAATACTCCAAGTTTCAGTAGGAGCTTGCAATACTCTAAGTTTCAGTAGGAGCTTGCAAGACTCCAAGTTTCAGTGGAGCTTGCAAGACTCCAAGTTTCAGTAGGATCTTGCAAGACTCCAAGTTTCAGTAGGAGCTTGCAAGACTCCAAGTTTCAGTAGGATCTTGCAAGACTCCAAGTTTCAGTAGGAGATTGCAAGACTCCAAGTTTCAGTAGGAGCTTGCAAGACTCCAAGTTTCAGTAGAAGCTTGCAAGACTCTAAGTTTCAGTGGGAGCTTGCAAGACTCCAAGTTTCAGTAGGATCTTGCAAGACTCCAAGTTTCAGTGGGAGCTTGCAAGACTCCAAGTTTCAGTGGGAGCTTGCAAGACTCCAAGTTTCAGTAGAAGCTTGCAAGACTCTAAGTTTCAGTAGGTACGTGAACCTGTTAATAATAGAAGTGAACAAGATAGAAACTGAAACTTTCCAAAAGTGATGTTTAGCCAATGACTTTGTTTTTATCATTAAACGTTACCCCGACTAACAGGATAAGATAAAGTGGTGTCAGTCTGCTTGAAAACCGCTGCTGAGAATAGGTAACCAAACCAAAAGGTTCAAATGGAGGTCGGACTATAGACATTAGAATGACGAAAGCTGGAAACATGTGCTCTTTACAGATGAATCCAAGTTCCAGTTTTCTGGCAACATTCAACGACAGTTTATTTGACAGCGGACAGGTTAACGGTATTGTAGCGAGTATACAACATCTACAGTTAATAATGGTGGTTTATCACTACAATTTGACTCTGCGTCTCAACCAGAGATGTCGTTGATCTACACAAAATTGATGACATCCTGATTGCTGACAAGTACAGAAGATTTTGATCCATCACGCCATTCCTTCAGAAACATGACTGATTGGGTGGGGATTCATCTTCTACTTTAATAAAAAAAACTCGTGCTACAGATGTTCATTCATGATTTTACTCTTTACTCTTAAATCCTGGTGTGAGAGGTTTAAAACGTAGTCTAGACTCTAAACACACACTTTTCCAAGTGGTTTATAATTTAAAAGCTTAGAACCAAAATGTAGACTATGAGTGAGACTATGTCGAAAAGCCTATGAGTGAGATTATTTCTGTTAAATCAGTAGCAGTTGTCATATCTTTATATAATTTATATGTAGTGAACTGATAAAAGCCGAATGGAAAAATTTATGAATTTTTTCTATCATCGTTTATTCGATAATCCATATTAATTAATCAAATGACTGGAAAGTCTTATTTTTGGAAACAAATCCTGAATAATAATTTTCAGTTGACGTTCACAATTATCCATAAACAAACAAAAAACTAGTTCACTTTGGCTAAGGAGCTGTTTTCAAGAGAATAAAGGAATTTTTGTTATTGGTGAAAAGAAAACTAAATAATCGTCCTTGTTACGTTTACTAGCCTTTGAAAACTACACGTCATTCCAAGGCCAAATATACTAAACGATACTTTGTTACGTTTACTAGCCTTTGAAAACTACACGTCATTCCAAGGCCAAATATACTAAACGATACTTTGTTATTTCCATAGGAATGGGTTGTAAATAAGTTTGTTTTTTATTATCATACGTTTAAAGTATTCTGGTAAAGCCAGTTCAGTAATGGAAAATGTCAAATTGCGCAGTAATCTTATTTATGCTTGGGGTCTGAAGTAGGTTTGGGTAGAAAAACAAACTTATATTTTATATAACTTATATAGTTTACGAGTCTTGCAGAAGGAAGGAAGGTCAAGAAAGAAGGTTTAAGTTATTCCCTTTCATGGAATATTTGTAATGTTCTTAGTTCAATAGTTGGCGTATGTGAACGACACGATAGTTTAAACAACACCATCTCATCCTGTTATTGAGTTATAGTTGTTAAAACTCTTTATTTTCATTATAAAATTTATCAAAGCTGCTAAGTTATGAAGAAATACCAAAATACCTTGTTTTGATAATGTTATACAAAAACACTTTGCTCTGAAAAGTTTACACCAAAATACTTTGTTTTGATAATGTTATACAAAAACACTTTATTCTGATAATGTTATACAAAAGCACTTTGTTCTGAAAAATTTGCGCAGAAATACTTTGTTTTCACAGTGTTATATAGAAATACTTTGTTCAGACAATGTGTCCCTCAATGGGTTAGAGGTATGTTCACGACTTACAACGCTAAAACCGAAGTTCGATTCCCCTGGTGGGAACTGTGCAAACAAATTATTTTACAAAAATACTTTATTCTGACATTGTTTTACATAACATTTTGTCCTAACAATGTTATACACGAATTCTTTGTTCTGACAAGGTTATATAAAACTATTTTGTTCGAAAAGTAGCATATGTACCGACTTCTCTTTGTTCTTTGGTTTTGATAATAGTTAGGGAATTTGATCGACAGTTCACTCAAATAAACCAGACTTACACGAGCCCCCTTAATTCGTTCACGTGTTCATCCCACAGAGCACCTGCCGAAAGACAACGTATTGGACTATATTTTATCGATGGTCTTCGATCCATCAATTTTTTTTCTTAGTAAAGCTGCCTACAAATCCATCATCATTACTTTAGCAGTGGGTGTTTCTTCAAAGGGCGTTATTATCGAACCGGGTGCAGGGAGAACATTGCAACTTTACTTAGGCAGTTTGGGCATCATGTTGAGGGAAACAAACAACAATAAAATATTCGTACTTTTTTTGAGTTTATTACTAAAGCCTGTTCCTTTTTTTTGCTTGCCATCGTTCTTAGGTACAAGAAGGTATAATGTAGAATTATCACTGCAGCCAATAAACAAGGCAGGTTACTATAGGTACAAGAAGGTATAATGTAGAACTATCAATGCAGCCAATAAACAAGGCAGGTTACTATAGGTACAAGAAGGTATAATGTAGAACTTATCATGCAGCCAATAAACAAGGCAGGTTACTATAGGTACAAGAAGGTATAATGTAGAATTATCACTGCAGCCAATAAACAAGGCAGGTTACTATAGGTACAAGAAGGTATAATGTAGACCTATCATTGCAGCCAATAAACAAGGCAGGTTACTATAGGTACAAGAAGGTATAATGTAGACCTATCATTGCAGCCAATAAACAAGGCAGGTTACTATAGGTACAAGAAGGTATAATGTAGACCTATCATTGCAGCCAATAAACAAGGCAGGTTACTATAGGTACAAGAAGGTATAATGTAGACCTATCATTGCAGCCAATAAACAAGGCAGGTTACTATAGGTACAAGAAGGTATAATGTAGAACTATCAATGCAGCAAATAAACAAGGCAGGTTCTCATGCTAAGGAGGTTTTCTGAGTGTGCTTTAAATAGAATATAAAGCATGGCCTTTCGTAAATATTGCAAATAAGAATGTCAGTTTAAATTTCTATTTTCAGATTTTTTTAAACTGAACTATTGTTGATTATTGTATTCTGCACATGGTATTTGAACCCGCATTCTCCGTCATAAAAAAGATATTTTGTTTTAGCGTGTGTTTAGCGAATGTAAATCACACATTTACACAGTTATTAGACAAGCGTCGAAAAATATTAGTGTTGTTGTTTTATGTTATTCAACAACTTACCTAATAATAAAGGGGGGACCATTTTCTTTAGTGTCAACCACATAAGAACACTTTCCTTTCACGCTAATGATAAAACACTAATATGTGTACACTGAGACTATTTATTTGTTTTAGTTGTTAAGCGCAAAACTACACAATGGGCTATCTGTGCTGTGTATCAGCAACCCGAGTTTTAGCGTTATAAACCTTCAGACTTTCCATTGAGTCACTGTGAGGCCGCTGAAACGAGACAACCATTGTGTAATGTTTACACCAAAATACTTATAGTGTCAAATTTTGTACAGCAAAATATTTTTTTTATTTCAAGCTATAGTCAAAGTAAGCTGTTTATATAGATCAGAACGAAAAATAATTGGACTCTTAAATCAGTTTTAAGACTTTTGTTACAGTTATACGTTGTTTTTTGTTTTTTTTCTAAATATTTATTTTTAATGATGTATATGCTTAAGAATAAATATTTATAAAACAAACAAAAACATGTGGGCAATAAATTTTGGGAGGATATTCAACGCAGCCTGTTTATTTGATACACTATCTATGGAAAAACATGGGTAAAAATAAAAAATTTACAATTCCTAGAAATTATTTCCCTTTGACGTAGAAGACCAGGGACAAAGACGTTAATGCCGGATAACAAAACAACTCAGTCATCAGTTTAGAATGTGGTTTACCCTGGAATTATGCTAACTTGGGGAACAAAAGATGATGTATATATGTATTTCTTGATAAGTATTTCATGCACGTAGGCTACCAGCTCAGTCATAATTGTCCAGAGTAATATTCAACAGAACTTATTACCATTGAAAAAAATTAATCATAGAAAAACTACAACTTAGCATATATCATCATAAAATTATCATAATCTATTCGTTAAATAATAGAACCGCCACAATCTCAGTTAGACATATGGAATCTTAGAAGAACTGTTTGAAAAAAAACAAGGATTTTACCCAACATAAGCAACACTGTTTGAGAAAAAAACAAGGATTTTACCCAACATAAGCAACACTGTTTGAGAAAAAATAAGGATTTTACCCAACATAAGCAACACAGTTTGAGAAAAAACCAAGGATTTTACCCAGCATAAGCAACACTGTTTGAGAAAACCAATGATTTTACCCAACATAAGCAACACTGTTTGAGAAAAAAACCAATGATTTTACCCAACGTAAGCAACACTGTTTGAGAAAAACCAAGGATTTTACCCAACATAAGGAACACTGTTTGAGAAAAAACCAAGGATTTTACCAAACATAAGCAACACTGTTTGAGAAAAAACAAGGAATTTACCCAACATAAGCAACAAATTTTTGTTCAAGCTTGAAAACTTTAATAATTAATGTTAGCAGAACTGATTTAAAAAACAAAACAAACGAAAATTAATATCCCTTGAGTCGCAACGGACAACAACGCGCAAGTAGCAAACAAAATAATAACAACCAAAGCTTGAACTTTACTTTGTGGCATCAGGGCAGGCAGGAATTACTTGAGAATAAATTAAGAATAAATATTTAGAAAAAACAAAGAAAATACATTTTGCGAGGATATTCAACGCAACCTGTTTATTTGATACTCTATCAATGCAAAAACATGGGTACAAAGCCATAAAAAAAAGCCTAAGAAAATACGGCGTTTGGGCCCAAAGTAAACTATAAAGTCTAACCGACTTTCTAGTAGGTGATGCTCAGTTGTATCTCGTCCGAGGTTTTCATCCAGATATACGTTGCTACTAATTTAGTATCTCGTCCGAGGTTTTCATCCAGATATACGTTGCTGCTAATTTAGTATCTCGTCCGAGGTTTTCATCCATCCAGATATACGTTGCTGCTAATTTAGTATCTCGTCCGAGGTTTTCATCCAGATATACGTTGCTGCTAATTTAGTATCTCGTCCGAGGTTTTCATCCAGATATACGTTGCTGCTAATTTAGTATCTCGTCCGAGGTTTTCATCCCGATATACGTTGCTGCTAATTTAGTATCTCGTCCGAGGTTTTCATCCAGATATACGTTGCTGCTAATTTAGTTAATTTTCACGTCTACACTTTCACGTATTGTTGTGAAATATTAATGTTTTGTTATACGTTTTTGGTTTCTACATACGACCACGCAGAACAAAATTTTTGACGAACAACACCAATTTTCAATCGTCAATTGGATTTTCGTTTGCATGGGTATCGATACCTGGTATTGATTTTCGTAAATGCATAGAAAATTATGAATATGCATGATTTCTTTCTTAACCACTCACACACATAACCTGATAATATTTTTTAATTATTTAGTATAAAGTTCAGAATTAGTGAATTTACTATTTTTGAATGAGAAACAAAATGAATGTAAACCGGAAAGTATTTTATCCATAATCTCATCTCGTTAATAACACCTAAAAAATACAAGTTTGGAGAAAAGAAAAGAAAACTGTGCTTTAAATCGTTACGTTTCACCAACAAAAAAAGAAGAAAAAAAAACTACATCTGAAAGGAAGATTTTCTTTGCGAGTTTTTGGTACTAAAATTTACTCAATTACGCTACATACAGACACCAAAGAAACACGCATTTTGTGATAAAACATTTTTATCGTTTTTCTATTTTGTTTTTCCTAGTTGTGTTTTTTTTTTCATTTTTATATTATATTGTTTATTTATTGTTAACCACGAAGCCGCACAATGGCTATCTGTACTATGCTTTATTTTCATCTTTACATACTTTGATTGAGAACTGAATTTGGCCCGAGCATGATTTTATGTTTAATGTATCGGTCTAGGCATGTGATGGTCTGGTGCTATCAAACACGCTTTGCACTTTCAAGTGTAGATGCGTTATAAAAGTGATAGTCAATCCCACTATTCAGTTAAGAGTATCTAGTGCTGCCCACTGGAGTTACAGAACATTCCTGATGTGCCCGTTAATTTCAGGTGAACAAACACTGAATTATTATCCTGGTAAAATTAAAGCAGAATAAAAGAAGTGGACCTGGCATGTCACTTTCTTAATAAGTTTCACACTTACGGGTTTTAACCACTTTCTTAATAAGTTTCACACTTACGGGTTTTAACCACTTTCTTAATAAGTTTTCACACTTACGGGTTTTAACCACCGTCTCTGTCACTTTCTTAATAAGTTTCCACACTTACGGATTTTAACCACCGTGTCTGTCACTTTCTTAATAAGTTTCACAATTACGGGTTTTAACCACCGTCTCTGTCACTTTCTTAACAAGTTTCACACTTACGGGTTTTAACCACTTTCTTAATAAGTTTTCACACTTACGGGTTTTAACCACCGTCTCTGTCACTTTCTTAATAAGTTTTCACACTTACGGGTTTTAACCACCGTCTCTGTCACTTTCTTAATAAGTTTCCACACTTACGGATTTTAACCACCGTGTCTGTCACTTTCTTAATAAGTTTCACACTTACGGGTTTTAACCACCGTGTCTCTTGGTATTCGTTTGCTGACTAATCATATAACACTGACCACTTACCTTACATGGTGAGCTTCAGTTTATATATACTTCCCTCCTGGTGTATGTGAACTAAAATGTGGCGATCGAACCCCCATGGTGGACGCACCGACATACAAAAACAATATACATATATGACGGAAAAAAACGAAGAGAATGTGAACCTCGGCATACTTACGCTGCTCCATGCAGAATAAAGTAGGCACTATTCAATAAAAGTTCTGATTTTATAGTAACAAGTTTCAGAACTTACATTTCGATAAGTTGTGTAATTTACTTACTACACCGATACTTGTATAATATGTGTGGTTTTCGTGGAAAGCGATCCTAATAACCAGTGAGAAATGTAAATTACTCTCTCATATTCAAAACGTTTTATAGGTTTATAAATGTATCGAATTGGACGAATCATATTAACGCTCTAATATTTAGTAAGAAACGCCTAACCAATAGAACTTCGCCACATTCGCCACCTCTTTGGGTTATTTCTCAACCAAATCCTTCTTTGTGCACATGTTATATACAAACAACTTCCTTTGTTAATCTTCGTATGTCTCTTCTGCTGTTAACTCTTTATCCAAATGATCTCTTCTTAACACTAATCTTCCTTATATAGCATGTGTGGATCTTGTCCTACTGTTCTGTTTTCCGACGAATGTTCAGTGTATACTTCTTCTACTTTTGTTTCATGTTAAAACTGATCTTTCATATGTAGCATATGTAATTTTTCTGTTTCTGCTCTCTTTTCAATCTGACCTAACTTGTGCTCGTCTCTAACCATTATCTTTATTAAACTAATTTTTCTCATATTGCATGTGTTGATATTCTCGAACATATTATATCTTTAAACTACTTTTCTTTTTTTGCAAGTTTATGCCTATCCTTACTGTTTTAACTGATCATTTATACAGCTTTATTGGTGACCTCGAACTGTTTTAACTGATCATTTATACAGTTTTATTGGTGACCTCGAACTGTTTTAACTGATCATTTATACAGCTTTATTGATGTCCTCGAACTGTTTTAGTTGGTCTTTTACATCTTTATTGGTGACCTCGAACTGTTTTAACTGATCATTTATACAGCTTTATTGATGACCTCGAATTGTTTTAATTGGTCTTTTACATCTTTATTGGTGACCTCGTACTGTTTTAACTGATCATTTATACAGCTTTATTGATGACCTCGAATTGTTTTAATTGGTCTTTTACATCTTTATTGGTGACCTTGTACTGTTTTAACTGATCATTTATACAGCTTTATTGGTCTTTTACATCTTTATTGATGAGCTCGACCTGTTTCAACTGGTATTATACAGATTTATTGGTGACTCGGAACTGTTTTAACTGGTTTGATACAGCACGTGAGATTCTTTTCTCACTATCATCTCTAAATTGAATTTTTTAAGATATATTGCACACAGATGTCTCTTACTGTATTCATTTATAAACACATATTCCTTATAGACGTTTTTTTTTCTGAATCTCGTACTGTTTTCTCTTTAAATTGATTTTGACTATGGCAATTTGTAAGGGTGTTCTCTTTTAAAGCTTTATTTCTTCATATGGTGTTATTGGACAGTGAAAGGGCTCACAGGTAAGCTATTATCTTTTTAAAAAGCATTCAAAGACTTTTTTTGGAATATAAAAAAAAACAGTAAAAAGTGAAAAAAAGAAGTGGCAGTGGCGTCAAGTTGTGTGAATTGTAAAGTATGCAAAAAATAAAGATAAAAGAATATTAAAAAAAAGAGTCGAGAGTCACGAAATCACTTAAACAAATACAAACACGGCTTTGTTTGCTCACATAATATGTTTATTTCTAAAATCCCACTTTGGTCCTCTCATCAGCTTGATTTGAACTGAAGAAACTTATAAGCAAATTAAGTTACTTATTTTCGCTACTGAACCATTATAGAACTAACGCAGAATTGTCGAAACTAAAGGCTGTGTTCAAACTGAGATTTAAATGTAAGAACCCTGTCTGGTTTCACCCCTTAATATAAAATCTAAGAAACGTTTTAAGACAGCTTTGTATCCCCATGAAAGTGGCCAAAGAAGGATAAATGCATCATCACCAAGGCATATCAAATTTATGTAAACACAAAGACAACTTAAAATGGTGAAACAAGACATAAGGAATATTCTCAATATGCTGCTCAGTAGTAGATCTATTAACTTGTAAATAGGTGAGTGTTGCATCAGGCTTATCACATTTATACAGCTTAAATTTTCTTTAAACTAGTATTTATATGTTTGTTTGTTTGTAATTAAGCACAAAGCTACACAATGGGCTAGCTGTGCTCTGCCCACCACGGGTATCAAACCCCGGTTTCTAGCGTTGTAAGTCCGCAGACGCGCAGCAGCGCCACGTGGGGTTTTAAACTGATATTATAGTGAGTAGAGATGTTCTTCTTGGAGACTTTTCTTTACACAACGCATTTTTTTCTCTGACTTTATTCTGCTATTGACATCATATTATTATCTCATTTTCCTGATATTATCTCCCTAAAGACTCTAGATTCAATTACATACATTTTATATAGTTTTGTACTAGAAATGCTCTTCTGTAATTTTATAATTCTCTTTATTTGACTTTTCCTTATAATATTCTGTATTGAATTGACTAAAATTGACCATTTAAACTTTTTAAAGTAGATTATCCATTAATAATCAAAACTCTTCTAACATTTTTGGATTATCCAATGACGATCATTTAAACCCTTAACATTTTGTAGACTCGCTCTTTAGTTGTATTATCAAAACGGCACCTTTTGCTAGTTTTTATAAATGATTTGTTTATACTTTGATAGCTGTTTATCTTAAAAAGCATTAGATTTCAACTTCTCAAGTATTGACGCTAATAAACTTTTCCCTCATCACTAATGTTAGTAAAGCACCGTGTATGTTTCAAAACAAAACAGTCGAAACACTGACAGCCACAATGTAGCGTCTACCATACATGTTTGTAGTGCGGTAATAATATCAGCTCAAAGCCTAAATAAATATTTGCATGCGTTGCGCCACAAATCGAGGATCCGTTGATCTAAAAATAAAATGATATAGTGTCCTGATGAGTAGTTGAATGGGATCAAATTTAACAAGAAGTGTTAGATACAGTTAGATTTATCCACATTTAACAAGAAGTGTTAGATACAGTTAGATTTATCCACATTTAACAAGAAGTGTTAGATACAGTTAGATTTATCCACATTTAACCAAGTGTTGGATACGGTTAGATTTATCCACATCTAACAAGAAGTGTTAGATACAGTTAGATTTATCCACATTTAACAAGTGTTGGATACGGTTAGATAATCCACATTTAACAGTTTGATTCCGTTGAAGTTCTTGACACTTGTCAAACCTATAAAAATGAGGCAAATCGTACAGAGCGACAAGCCTTAACTATCGTGTTAAGCGTTGAGTGTATTCACGAGACTTTGGCAGGAATGCCTAAGGCAGTACCAGTTGCAGCGGCCCGTAGTGAGAACGAGGGTCGAACCAGGTGGGTCAGTAGGCCCGCGGTGCACGAGTCTAAGACAAGGTGAAGGCCAGATTCATATACACGACTTGGTGATTGGATGGGTGATCTTGTCTAGCTTCTGCGTACGTGTCGTGTATATCTTCCAAACCTCGGGAATACAGAGGTAAGTCGGCTTTAAACCACTTTCTCCTGTAGCCTAATGCAGCAAAGTGACTGTATAGAAACTGA
Organism: Limulus polyphemus; assembly: GCF_000517525.1. Classification (NCBI taxonomy): domain Eukaryota; kingdom Metazoa; phylum Arthropoda; class Merostomata; order Xiphosura; family Limulidae; genus Limulus; species Limulus polyphemus. Next base: position 19,847 of record NW_013667226.1, on the reverse strand, counting down.
GTAAGTACATACAGATATCTTATTTATAAATGAATATATTTATAGTTTTATCAACACAACGTGTCTAAATCAGTAGAAACTTTTAGATCCAAATCAAAGTTTTCTCAACATAATATGGCATATTCTCAAGTACTTTTAATCGCAAATGTCAAATCTCTAATGAGAGATTAAATCCACAAACAGAACAACCTTGCGTACTTTTAGAATTATTTATCTACGTATTTTTATTAATTTAATTAACTCACCCTGAATGAATTCTATGTGTAAAGGTGTGAGTCTATGTATTTTTGTGAACAACATTAACTCACCATAAAGTAATTTATCCGCTTAGAATTACAAATTGTCGAGTACATTGTACGTTATATTAAAAATATTTGGAGCTTCACCACAGTCCGGACCGTGTATATTGAAATAGTCTTTCAGCATAGTTTTCATCGCAAAAGGCTCTGTAGTCAGGTCTAAATAACACTACACGTACTCCTTCTTGAGTGCTTTCCATAATCCATCAATTTGTTAATCAAAATTAACCAGATAATTTGTTTTATGTTTGTTTGTAATTAAACACAAAGATACACAATGGACTATCTGTGTTCCGCCCACCACGAGTATAGAACCCCAGTTTCTAGCGTTGTAAGTCCGCAAACACAATTGTTTTATGAAGACTGCTTGCTACTTTTATATTTTTGCTCAAGGACAGTGGTATTTACAGTAATAGTAACCGATAACGGAAATAAAATGTAATTTACTTATCAGTGATAGCAAGCATGAGGTCAACCAAACTTAAATTTCGAAACGCTTTCATTAAACATTAGTTGAGATGAACTTACAAGGCATTATAGTGCCAACAGCCTCTGAATATCGAATGCCACCTCTAATTGAGTGAGTTAAAATTCTAGTGTTTTCTGTTAGATGTTTGGCCTTGGCTAACGTTAGTTCCACGAGTCGAGGTGGATGGATTTTTAGCAGTCTTCAGTGTTGTTCAATTTACTGGTTTAGAAATCAGTTATCTGAAGAAGTAAACTCGGGAAACAGGCACACATGAAGTAAATACGGGTGAGGCAAATGTTAACGTGTTATAACAAGCTTTTTAAAATCACTTTGACGTAGAGTTTGTTTGTTAAGCAAAAAAGTTACACAATTGACTACGTGTGCTCTGGCCACAGTGGGTATCGAAACCCAATTTTTATCACATAAGCCCTCATACTTACCGTTGAGCCACCGGGGAAGGTGCGTAGGGAAACACTTTAAAAAATACCAAATGGCAATCTTTTTATTCACTAGCTTCAAAAGAAATATTATTTACCTACTTATATTTTATTAGTAAAATCGTAAAGTCATACACACCGAGTTAATGTTTCTCAGTCAAGTTTAGAGCTAGGACTAAATTAAACGTCACGTTCGACTTAAAATTTAATTAAACGTGTTCGATTTGAAGTAACTGATGTACGATAAAATTACTATGTTTAAATCACTCATATTAATTCAGAGTAAAGTTATTTCAGTTGAATCAGACAATCACAGAAATGGATGTCATTTAGAATATATGTCGTTAAATTTATTCTATTTTTAGTCAGGCTGTATGATTAGTGTTATATACGTATAGAAGTTAGGCATAAAACATTGAACACGTGAACGTGCACGCCATCAATTTTCGGAATAACAACCCTTCGGAATATCGGGCTGTAACCGACCCTTTGTATCTATATGAATATAATGGTACTGTCTGTTGTCTTTCCATGTAACTACTTCACGGGGTCTGAATGGATCTTCACCAAAATTGGTATGGAGGTTCATTCGGTCCATGTGGGCGTACATACAAATTTTCAGTTTTGTATTTTGCGGTTTTTATGGGCGTTTTTGCGTATCTTACCACTACTTCGCCCCCTGTTGATGGATCTTCACCATATTTGGTATGGAGGTTTATTGGGTCCATGGGAAGATACATAAAAATGTTCAGTTTTGCATTTTGCGTTTTGCGGTTTTTATGGGCGTTTCAGCCAGAGAACATCATTGGCTTAGAAGATTCAACTAATTTTTATTTAATAATTCAACTGGCATAAGGAAATTCCAGTAGTAGCCATTGCTAATAAAAAAAAAGTTCGTGACCATTTACGCTGTTATGAGCAATTGAAAAATATATTGTTTTATTTTCATTAATATCAAACTACTGTATGAAACACTTATTTTAAACGACAGTTTCTTCTAGCTCTAACACTTGAAATCCATTTTAATTTTCCTAGGAGAAATTGTACCTATAAAAAAAGGGGTTCATAGAGAAATACATACAATTTTTCAGTTTTGCATTTTGTGGTTTTTAGGGCGTTTTTGCGTTTGTTACCACTACTTCGCCCCCTGTTGATGGATCTTCACCAAATTTAGTATGAATGTTTGTTGGGTCCATGCGGAGATACATACACATACACACCCTATACAGTATGTATAGTATAGTATACATAGTAGTATGGGTATAATGTTATATTAGGGACATAAGCCGATAACATTTTGGGGTATATTTGTAATAATTCCAGTTACCCGTAATTAAAGCTTTCTAATATTTGGAATAACAATAAGAATAATAAAGTCTAGTACTATGACGGAAATATTTCGGAATATCGGTCTGTCCTTAATGGGTCAGGTTAGAAAACGTTTTGTATACAAGTTTCTGTTATTTTTTGCTACCCTGTTTGCACCCCAGTGGCACAGCGGTATGTCTGAGGACTTACAATGTTAGAAACCGAGTTTCGATACCCGTGGTGGGAAGAGCATAAATAGCTCATTGTGTAGCGTTGTGCTTAATTATACATAAGCAATTATGCTATTCTGTTCAACTGTTTAGTATTTAGTTTAGTGTGTAGATCAAGCTGGAGTTCGAGGTTGATCGTCATACTCTAGGTTTCAGCTGCTGATTTATGATCTTCGTAGCATCTTTTTTATTTATTTCTCGCTTTTTATTGATTATTCACGAATTTATCGATTAATTCTAAGCTTTGCTGTGAATATGTTATCAGAAAAATTAACCACAATTTACACTCGTATAATTTTAATAACAAATCTTATACCAGCAAGTAAATAAACAAGAACAAAAATCCGAAAGCAGATATGAAATTCCGCTACAACGAAGTTTGTTTTCCAGCACGAACTTGAAATTTTGGAGAAAATAGACAAATGCTATTGCAAGTCTAAACATACATTAATAGAGTTATTATTTTCTCAGTCACAGGTTAAAGTTTCCGAGAAAAGAATCGCTTCATTAAAGCATTTTCAAACTAATTAATTTTAACAATATGACACAGGAGAAGTACGGAAACTTACTGTTATTGTAAAAACAGTGTTTTCTGTTAAGCAAAAGTTGTACAAATGGCTGTGTTCTTCTCACATAGGATTCTAACCCCGAATTTTACAGTTATAAGTGCTCAGGCTTGCCGTTGAGCCACCGGAGGGCGCGATTGCTTCTTCTGATTTTTAAATCCTTTATATCGTTATCACATTTTCAACCACAGAAATCTTATAGAATGTCTATGGAACGGTGATAGTACTTTATGTACAATAAAGTTCACTTCTACGAACTAAACACTGCACTTTGTATATCTTTACAACATGGAATCACAGGAATGAAAATTATGTCCACTTCTGAGCTTCACTTCCGTTCCACATTTCTTTTAGATATTTGGTGAAAATGTGTGTTATTGGATTTAAACAGCTTATAACTATGTACAGCTCGATATCAAAACTGTACTTCACGGTGCAGTGAACCAAATGATCGGTGGCTCCGTTGTTTAGCGGGATTGTTGGATTCTATGTTTTCGTGCAGAAACCTCATCAATGGTGATTGTATATCCTTGGAAACGCTCTTACCAGCACTCAGGGATAATTTAGTAACTAAGATGTGGAAAATTGATCCTTGTGAATAAAAGACGAAAAAACCCCCAAATAACAAAAGAATCACTGATGGCCTCGAGGATAAAAATATACAACTTCGTTTCATTTCGTTCCATGAAGTTTGGCTTAACATCCGTTTCTTTCAAGCTGATTTAGCTGACAGCGTTCGTGTTCATTCACAACTTATTATATAGATAAATCTCTCTATGTAAAATAGTAAAAAAACGTGTTTTTATAGAGCTATTTAGACACATCGAAGATAATGAGTACCTTGGAACAATCTGAGGTAATTTCTTGAACAATATTCACGATGATTAGTTTGGAAAAATAGGTTTATATTATTCAATAAACTTACGTCATAGTTCATTCGACCATTCTACTGTATATAAAAAAAGTGTACATTTGTGTGTATATTATTTTCTTTCTAAAGGATTGAAACTTATGCAGTTTAGTTTCAGATTCTCTTTACATAGGGCAGGGAATTGCCTTAGGGTTAGCATGCCCAGACTGTGAATCCGTTGCGCACTCCGTACTTTGTGACCATGGGCAAGTAACGGTCCAATCCTACTATTCGATCAGACAAGAGTACCTCAAGAGTTGACGGTGGGTACTGTTGAATAGTCGCCTTCCCTCTAGTTTAACAGTTCAAAATTATGAACGGCTATGTGTCGGTATCCCTTACTCGTAAATACGTTCAAAGTATTAACTTAAAGAATAACCCTTACTTCCAACTGTGCTCCCATTATTAAGATTTTTAGATCAAAATTACTGCCAAGATAGATAGATCAAGTCTATTGTTGTTTTTGAAGACTTAAGACAACCTTAAATTAATCTGTAAATTTTCAAACAAATTAGTAACGGCAAAAATGTTAAGATATATGTATGTATACAGTAATGAAAATTATCATGGAAGCACACAAGCGTTACACATACAAGAGTAACAAACAACGAGTAATGGCAACGAAATGGTGAATTTTTAAACTTAAAAAACAACAAAAAATATTATCGTAGAAATTACTAGAGAAAAAAACAATTATTTAGCACATTGCATTTAGTATTTTTTATGCGGACCCTTTGCTTTACACAGGACGTCATACTTTGTTTTCATGTTGTCATACAGTTTATCAATGTACGATTGTGAAATATTGTAATTTGTATTACTTCCCACATTTTAATTAAATTGTTTGGTCGCCGTTTGACCTTCCGTAACATAAGCCCTTACAGCCCCAATAATGCTCATATCGGGACTTTGTTCACGCCATGGTTGATACTGCTCTATCGGTTTCTTTACCGTCAAGATATCTCTTACTCGCATTTACTGTATGCTTGGGATCACTGGTTTGATGGAAGATGAATCCTTGCCCAATGAATAGTGTTTCTGAAGGAATAGCATGTTGGATTAGAATATGCTTGAACGTGGCAGCGGTCAGTGTGCCATCAGTTTTGTGTAGATCACCAACACCGTTAGCTGAGACGCAGACTCAAACATATTTTGATCCCTCGTTAGGCTTAACTGTAGATGTTGAGTATTGACTATGATACTATACTACTAACTGCTGTCGAACAAACTGTTGTTGATTGTTGACAAACAATTTTATCTTGGATCCACCTATAAAGAGCTCACATCTCTAGCTTTGCTCATTCCACTGTTTGTGATTCAGTGCTCATTTTAGCCATTACGTTTAGCTCCCTCTTCATAGCAGAGGTTTTCGAGCAGCTACGCTACTTCGTGCTAATGGACATTTTACTGTTATATAAGTAAGGTTCACACCTGTATTTACAGCAAGGTCGTTAGGAAGATCTGTACTCAACCATCCTCTGTCTCTAAAAACCATACCCTGAGATACTTAATATCGCTGTTTGAAGTTTCGGTTTTCTACCTTGACCATATATATCATTAAAAGTTCCAGTCTCATATACCCTCTTCAGTCTCTTGCGTGCACCCAGCTTCTATTAAAACACGAATATTTGCTGCAATATTTCACATGCAGTATCTTTAATTAGCCAAAACTTTTATTTTTATACTTTTCAAGTACTTGAGTCATGGAAGCCATAAATGAATATGCAACTACTACTACTAGGCATAGTATGACTACTTATACTTTGTAACGGATTTATTATTATACATTTATTTTATATCGATGTTTGTTTAAGTTAAATTTATTTTTAGAAATGTGCATAACTTATACTGTTAAATATATATTGCAAACTCCTGTCTATTCTATAAAGTTGTAGAAGATTCTCGACTGTAAGAATCAACATTATATGTGTATACGTAAACGCTAGTGTTAGCGTCAGTATTGTTACGTAAACTGAAGTTTCGAGAAACTCTCCACACGCCTATAAATATAACCAACGAGACGCGCCAAAAAAAGTACTTATTAT
>NW_013667226.1:12243-13112 GCF_000517525.1 Limulus polyphemus | reverse complement strand
CCAGAGCAGAAAGAAGACTCGATACTGTTTATAAGTTTGTAAAACGTTTGTATATAAATCATTGTTTGTAATAACTATTTATAATAACTGTTATCGTAAATTGTATTATTATTTGTATATTAAAATATATTTGTATAAAACAAAGAAAACTGTGTGTATCAATCTTGTTGGCAAATATCATAAATTGGAGATATATCGGCATTTATTTAACTATTAAATTTAAATTATTATTTAGCTCGGTTTTAGGCTATTTGAAATTATAATATGTAACAACTTTTATACGCTTTACAGTGATATCTAACTTTCTGATTATCTGGATGACAACCAATCATAGTGAAAACTATGAGCATGTGGTTATACACCGATGAAGTTAAATTGCACTCGATAAAAAGAAGAAACTCTCGTAGATTTGCCTTTTCAACCCTTTTCCCCTCGTTTCCGTAATTATTTTCAATACTATATTTCGTTAACTCCATTTTTGTTGTTGTTAAAGATACTTTTGATAGTTCACGTTTCGTCCGTGTGAGTACCTTTCAATAAATTATATTGAATTGAACTATTGGATCGCAACGAACCCAAATGCTAACTTGTTTCTTTAAAGAGCCAACCCTTGGAATGGGAAACGTGTGCCCCCGCACAGGTCGCCCACCCCAAGGGGTGCTAGAATCGACATTGCAATTAGTAGTTCTTGTGAGTTTTACCGGGGCGCTAAATACAAAGTTCGCACAGGCCACAGTTTTGCCGGCTCTGATAGTGTATAATGACATAAAGTTTGCACAAACCACAATTTTGCCGGCTCTGATAGTGTATAATGACATAAAGTTTGCACAAACCACAATTTTGCCGGCTCTGATAGTGTATAATAACAT
>NW_013667226.1:9867-11243 GCF_000517525.1 Limulus polyphemus | reverse complement strand
CCGGCTCTGATAGTGTATAATAGCATGCTGTAATGCACAGGCCACAGTTTTGCCGACTCTGATAGTGTATAATGATATGCTGTAATGCACAGGCCACAGTTTTGCCGGCTCTGATAGTGTATAATAACATGCTGTAATGCACAGGCCACAGTTTTGCCGGCTCTGATAGTGTATAATGACATAAAGTTTGCACAGACCACAGTTTTGCCGGCTCTGATAGTGTATAATAGCATGCTGTAATGCACAGACCACAGTTTTGCCGGCTCTGATAGTGTATAATAGCATGCTGTAATGCACAGGCCACAGTTTTGCCGGCTCTGATAGTGTATAATAACATGCTGTAATGCACAGGCTACATTTTTTCCGGCTCTGATGTGTATAATGACATAAAGTTTGCACAGACCACAGTTTTGCCGGCTCTACTAGTGCATAATGACATGCTGTAATGCACAGGCCACAGTTTTGCCGGCTCTGATAGTGCATAATGACATGCTTTAATGCACAGGCCACTATTTTGCCGGCTCTAATAGTGTATAATGACATGCTATAAGAAAAGCACGTGTAACATTTTCTAAGCTTAATATGAACATGTACTCGAGTCAAAGTGAAATGTAAAACGTTTGAATAGTATTAACGGTGCAGCGGTTTTTAAAGATTTGTGAGTTGTCACACTGTCCTTGATCACGATCGTATTTGTTTAAACACGAACTTTCCTCTACGTTATGCTATAAGGGAATTAGCTGCAGGCGATATGGCACAGCTTTGCATATGTTAACGCACCGCTCGTGTCTTAATCAAAAACAACCCTTTCTCGTTAGCTGACCCAGGCAGGTCCGTACACACGACTCTTATCTTGTTGCGGAAGAAGCTAAACCTTTTTTTTTGTAATTATTTCTTACCTTGTACACTAATTAAATAACTAAAAAAAAATATTTATCGCTCAGAGCTTCCAATATCTGGGTCATTGCTTACATTCGAAGAACCCTGGAAACACTAACTTTAAGACCAAGTGTTCGAATATTTTATACATGCAATAACAAAATTACTAGGACTAAAATTCTACTGATTGAAAACAAACTTAAAACCTAGTATCATTACCATAGGAAAAAACTGGTGATATTATAGAAGCCTAAAAATATTTTAGTAATATTTTCGAGAGTCTTTTTGGTCGTTATTAGACTTTTATAAACACTTCGTAGCGAACTCGATCACACTTTTTGGTCGTTATTAGACTTTTATAAACACTTCGTAGCGAACTCGATCACTCTTTTTGGTCGTTTTTAGACTTTTATAAACACTTTGTAGCGAACTCGATCACTCTTTTTGGTCGTTTTTAGACTTTTATAAACACTTTGTAGCGAACTCGATCACTTTTT
>NW_013667226.1:5409-9129 GCF_000517525.1 Limulus polyphemus | reverse complement strand
CGCTACAAAGTGTTTATAAAAGTCTAAAAACGACCAAAAAAAGTGATCGAGTTCGCTACAAAGTGTTTATAAAAGTCTAAAAACGACCAAAAAGAGTGATCGAGTTCGCTACAAAGTGTTTATAAAAGTCTAAAAACGACCAAAAAGAGTGATGCGAGTTCGCTACAAGTCGAAGTAGTTACATGGACAGACAACAGACAGTATTATTATTATATTTATATATATTAATATTTACATGAATTACATTAATGTGGAATAAAAGTGTGAGCTAAGAATAAACATTCCTTCTTCTTTCACTCAAACTAGTAAGCTGATTATCTAAACAATTACTATAGATTTACTGATAATGCTTAATATTCGTTTATTCAGCTTTATTTATTAATACCGTACACTTCTTGTTAATCTGTATGCAGTGGAATCTTTTGTTTGAAGGCTTCACCTTTTATTATATCACTGAACTTCTAGGAAATTTCATCCAGGGTGTGGATGGATCTTCATGCCAAATTTGGTTTGTTGGGTCCATGAAGAGATACATACAAACTTTCAGTTTTGCAGTTTTTATGGGTGTTTTTGCGTTTTTTACCACTACTTGCCCCCCCTTTTGATGGATGTCCAACAAATTCGGCATGAAGATTTGTTGGATCCATGCTGGGATACATACAAATTTTCAGTTTTGCAGTTTTTATGGGCATTTTTTACCACTATTTCGCCCCCTGTTGATGGATCTTCGCCAAATTTGGCATGAAGATTTGTTGGCAAATTTGCGGTTTCACATTTTGTGTTTTGCAGTTTTATAGGCGTTTTTGCCAATTACATATAAGGGAAGCAACTAATATGTCCTAAGATAATCTTTCATTAATCATGAATTTACATAACTTCCGTCCAGGGTACGAGTACTCCAGCTAGTCTACAATAACATTGTATTTGATACAATTATATGTGATATGCTATACTCTGTATTACATTCAATACCGAAACAAATACTTGTTTTGAATGTTAGATAATACGACTTTATGACTGAACAATAATTGAGTATCTCTAAACCTTTTTGCTATTAATAAAAAGGTGCATGTGATTAAAAAATGCCATTCAAAAGAAATCGGTGAAGTGGATGTATATCGTGTTGTTTTATAAGATGATTTTTCACAGCTCTCGAATCATACGTTCAAATCTAACTTTATATAGCTGGGAGTGTTACAGGTTAGTACAACTGCTTTATAACAACTAACAGTATTTATTATCTTTTACTTTTATGCAACACTTGGCACGGTTTTACAAACTGTGGTATGATCCCAGCTGTGATATAAGACATCTTATTGTAATGGCGTGGATTTCAAGGATTTACCAGCACAGTGGTCACCGAAACAGATTTCGTGCCCTTCAATAGAATCAAGTTATTAGGTTTCCTTGGAAACGTGGGCGTCCTTTTAAGGTGTGGTCCACTGGGAGAGATCCTTGTGGCGAGATAAGCGTTTAAAAACGTAAAATTGTTTAAATGATTTGACATTTCTGGTGCTAGCTTTACCACTGAATTTTTAATGTACAGGCGAGGAGTGTTTCACAGATTGTAGACTGTTTTTTTTAATAAGTACTTTGATGCTATCGGCAACCAAAAAAGATTCATTTTTATGCAACAAACCTGTTTTGAAATGCGTAGCCAATAGAATAATTAAATTCACTGTGAAAAAACTGAAATTTGCCTTTCGTAGCTTCAGACTTTGTCAAGCACTGTGTATTTTCTTTGTTATACGTGTTACAAAAATAAAACAACCAGTGAAAAGTTACAATATGAAAAAAATAATCTATTCCTCTATCTACTACAATAATAAGCAAAATCATGGTAGTATTTAATTTCAAATATCATAGCAGTAAACACATAATATTTTAATATCCACTGTGTGTTGCATGCTATTCTTTGAAACATTTAACTGTGTTTCCAACCCCTCAGTTGTAAAACATATTGCGACCATCTACATACAAACATACTGCATGTACATGCTATTAAAAAACTTCTGGAAAACGTAGGGTTCGGTTATACCTAAAACTTATTTAATGAAAGAATATCACGTGGTCAAACAGTATGGAAACTAATATACTTTATCTCATGTCAGTGGGTTACTTCTCTTAATGTATTGTTACATGGTGTTAGCGTGTTTCTACTCAGAATATATCTGTACTTCAATGAATGGTTTCATAATGTTACTGGGCTTCTTCTGACAACCCATCTGTACTCTGATGTATCATTACATGATATTAGTGTGTTCCCACTGAGAACTCATCTGTATTCTAACATATCTTTACATGATATTAGTATGTTCCCACTGAGAACACATCTGTATTCTAACATATCTTTACATGATATTAGTGTGTTCCCACTGAGAACACATCTGTATTCTAACCGTATCGTTACATGATGTGTTACATATTACAATTAGTCTGAAACCGAGTTAACTGATAATTTAAATTTAGTAGTTTACTTGTACTTTGGAATTAGTAGTTAATTTTTACTCGTGTTATTGTCTCATACCGTATTACGTTAATAATAATAATCCCTATAGACTCCCACTGGAGCATATGGCCCCAACAACACCTCGCCGAAGGAAAGATGTTGCAGTAATTTTTTAACAGGTTGGTTTTTACGGGGCGGAGTTGCTAGCCCCGTGCCCAACCCTTTCTCATCCTGGATTTGGGACCAGGCAATGGTGGTGGCATCCCTGCCGGGGAACGAACCTGGTACCTTTGGATTAGAAAGCCAACGCGCTATCCACTGCGCTATAGGGACACCAGTATTACGTTACGTATTACAATCCCACCAAACATGCTCGTCCTTTCCAAGAGGGAAGGCTGTCAAGTGGGTTGCATCCTTGACGTAAGAAACAGCTTTAGAAACGATGGCAGAGCAAGATATGCCATCGGCTCGACGGTCCGCAAGGACTATGGGAAATATATATAATAAAAAAAATACAATTTCGAATAGCCTAAAACTGAGTTAAATTGTAATTTAGATTTAGTAGTTAAAATTTACCAATATATATCCAATTTATGATATTTGCCAACAAGATTGATACACACAGTTTTCTTTTTTAACACAAATATGTTTTTATATACACACAACAATACAATTTACAATAACAGTTATTACAAATAGTTATTAGAAACAATGATTTATAAGCAAAAATTTCACAAATATACAAGCAATATAAAGTCTTTTTTTCTAGTCTGGAACTTCTTCGATATCTTATCGAGGGTTCACGATGAGCGAGTTGATTACGAGTTGACGTAGGTATAATTCACTTAACAGGAAGCTAGCTAGCTTTGTCCTTCGTTATTTACCAGCCACACACACCGATATTTTCCTACCGGTGACGTTAGGTAATGTTTTCGTAAAAATACTAATGTTCGATGAGAATCTACTGAAGTTAAACGATTTGTAATATTCGAAGTTTGTAAAGGTTCTTGGCCAAATATCTGAAGTTTTCCGATTGGTAAGCGTTATAACAATCACAGTTATAGCTTCCGAAGTTTATAGCACACTAATTATAGCGAACTAATAATACATACTCTCCTTTTGGCGCGTCGCGTTGGTTATATTTATAGGCGTGTGGAGGTTTCTAGAAATTTCAGTTTTACGTAACAGTACTGAGCTAACACAAGCGTTTACGTATACACACATATTATTGATTCTTACTCTCGAGAATCTTTTACAACTTTGGATAATAG
>NW_013667226.1:2899-4459 GCF_000517525.1 Limulus polyphemus | reverse complement strand
CTAGAAGGAACTTGCTAAGAACATGCATAGATACATGATACATGTAGGATTACACAAAACTTACTAGAAGGAACTTGCTAAGAACATGCATAGATACATGATACATGTAGGATTACACAAAACTTACTAGAAGGAACTTGCTAAGAACATGCATAGATGTGATATATCCTTACCCGATTGCTATTGTGATATATCCTTACCTGATTATTATTGCCATTATCTACTGATTAAAGCAACTACGTTGCGTATATAGATCAGAGCTACAAATTAACCCATTAATTAATTTAGATAATTTGATATACAGTTCTAACTATGAGCATTACAAAAACTTGTTATGATTACAACTCATTGATTCATCAATTAGGACTCTTGTTGTTTACAATAGTTTTGGCCGTAATCCCAATAACATCACAGGAGGTTCGGTCAACATAGGAGATTGAGGTTAGTCCTAAGTCCATGTACAGTACTAAGCTAAGAATGCAATATAGTTTTCACAATAAATGTATACAAATATTGTAATAATTATATGCATAATTAGATATTAAGGGTAAAATAAGTTAACAAAAACAAAATATTATATATATATTAAACGTTTTAATCAATGCTGTTAATGAAACTAATATTCAAGAAAGAATAGTAAATAAATTATTAAAAAATACATAAAAACTCGAATGGTGCTTCATGCACCATCACTAGTTCCTTGAAATGCGGATGCTAGCGGGATTTTACTGAGATCATATTTACACTCTAATGTATCTCTCCTAGAGGATGTTAGTGGGCTATGCCTAACAATCTTGTTGCCTACACGCTGTTAGCGGGCTCTTAATGAGTACTCGTCTTCTCTGTAATGTATCCGTACAAGGTATTAGGGGTTTACGTCTGACAACATGTGCAGTTCCCTACAAGCTGTTAGCAATTTTTTCTGGTGAATACCTGCGCATTATCACGTATCTCTGCATGTTCTTAGTAAGTTCATTATAGTAAGTTGTATGTAACCGTAATGTATTACGTATCTCTGCATGTCATTAGTAAATTCCTTCTAGTAAGTTTTGTGTAATCCTACATGTATCATGTATCTATGCATGTTCTTAGTAAGTTCCTTCTAGTAAGTTGTGTGTAATCCTACATGTATCATGTATCTATGCATGTTCTTAGTAAGTTCCTTCTAGTAAGTTTTGTGTAATCCTACATGTATCATGTAATAACAATCGGGTAAGGATATATCACAATAATAATCAGGTAAGGATATATCACAATAACAGTTGGGTAAGGATATATCACAATAACAATCGGGTAAGGATATATCACAATAACAATCGGGTAAGGATATATCACCCTAATCATCAGGTAAGGATATATCGCAATGGAAATATGTTCTAAAAACACACCAGCATCATGTAACGATACATTGGAGTATAAATGAGTTCTCAGTAGGAGCCCATTAACATCATGTAACAGTACGTTAGAATACAGGTGTGTTTTCAGTAGAAGCACACTAACATCTGTAACGAACTTATTATTATATATTTATTTTAATATCAACGTTTGTTTGGATTAAAT
>NW_013667226.1:0-2622 GCF_000517525.1 Limulus polyphemus | reverse complement strand
TTCCTTCTAGTAAGTTTTGTGTAATCCTACATGTATCATGTATCTATGCATGTTCTTAGTAAATTCCTTCTAGTAAGTTTTGTGTAATCCTACATGTATCATGTATCTATGCATGTTCTTAGTAAGTTCCTTCTAGTAAGTTTTGTGTAATCCTACATGTATCATGTATCTATGCATGTTCTTAGGCAAGTTCCTTCTAGTAAGTTTTGTGTAGCACTAATGATCACGTATCTATGAGCAAATCTATTTGAAGTTGAAAAGTACTTCCATTTTGAGCTATTCAGTAAGTTTTGCCGCGGGAGGGGGTGGTGGGGAAGAAAATGGAAATGTAAGGATTAATCAGGTTTCGATACATAGTAATTTTCTGAATTCACTTGACTGCCAGAAAAAAAAAGAAAAAAAAAGTCAAACACTCAAATAAATATTTTTTATTTAAAGTTTCCTTAGTCGCAAAGCCAACATGATAACTTGTGTGCTCAGTAAGGTTTCATATCGTATTTTGGTGGCAATTGTGCGTTTGTAGTGCTTACAGGGCTGCAAATAATGCAAAGTTAACGGAGACTTTATGCAATTATGATATTGCTATACTGTGGCTATGAGAAGGCAAAAGCACTTTTACGAAATTTGTCAATCACACCGTCATTTCATTGAAATACAAATCAAGGTTATGCTGATCTGTCATATTATTTAAAATACAAATGATTAGTCATTCACTCTATGCTTCACATAGTTGACTCACACATTCTTTTTTGTCAGTTGTTATTTTGGAGAGAAGCGTAACTTATAGTGCTCCAAGCTAAGCATGAATCGCCCACAGTATACCTTAAAGAAGGAATTGGGACGTTTCCTTAATGTAAAAAGCTGTCGGGCGAATGAAAGCTGGCCAATCACAGTAGTCTTTCGCGAGTTAGATAAAACGGTTTCCAAGTAACATCAGCAGAATGTAGAACCGCTTCCAAACCAATGGCACAGATATTTAGGCACCTGAACAAAGCAGGTCAGCATCCACAACTTAAGCAGATGACCGCTGATCGTAGGCCACCTAGCTACTCCAGAACCAAATCAGATATTCGCAGCCGCAAATGGACAACCTTCAAATAGTTGAAAAAAAAATTCCACAAAGTTAGTTTATATATTAGATGCCAAATGCGTTCTTTTCCCTCACAATAAAGTATACAACAGATCTCTTGGAATGTGGTCAAGAACTCGTCTATTGTACCAACGACACGTGGATCAATATTCTTTTTACAGGTAAGCCACGTTTCACTTGAAATTCAGACAACTGGATTTTGCTTAAATGGGGGTTATCTGGATACGGATACAATTCCATTTCCTATAAAAAATGAGATAGTGTGGACAGAAAGAACCATCAGTAAGATTACCGTTCCGTAAATCCTACGGATTCGTACTATTAACACCACAAATTACAGAAACCATATTCTACCATCCTTTGTGCTATACCTAACTTAAGCCTGATGGATGATTATGCTTATCCCTACCATGATAAAGTAGTTGACATATTTCTCAAACTCACAGGGATTGACTGAATGGAGCATCTTGCACACTCACACTCACTAACCATGTATGGGATGCCTTCGGGTTTGTTTGGTATTAAGCACATAGATGCACAATGGGCTGTCTGTGTTGTATCAACTGAGAGTAAAACACATTAACTGGTTTCTAAAGATAGAAACAGTTATTTTAGAGGAATGGTCAAGATACTTCCGGACTTTACCAAAACTCTTGATTTTCAGCATGTAACACCGATGCCATATTGTCCTTGTTGCCCATGGTGACCGTACTCAAACTGAAGCGAAATGTCATGAACTGTAACGATATAAGGCCACTTCTACTAAATGTCAATTTACGAGCACAGACTGAATGATTGCATTTAAGATTACGTAACGAATCATCAAGTGCTTGATTTGCATAAAACTTAACTGAGAGAAGTGATTAACGATATAATATTGTTATTATTATTATTATTATTACTATTTTTGCTGAAATATTATAATTATCCTTTAAATGTTTGTACATGCTACATGTATGTGTGTATTGTTGCTGCATGGTTTTGGAAATTACCAGATTGATTTCGATCATTCATGATTTGTAAATATTGTAGGAGTAAAATGTAAAATATTTATGGTCGGGGGTAATAAGTCTTTTGTAGTTTTTCACACAGTTTCTACCTCTGATTATTGTAAAACTGCGAGGAATAATTGAATATAATTTGAAAAATGGGCAGAGAGTATCTCCAACGCACATATGAGAAATGTATGTCTATATCAAGTGGGTGAAAGTATCTCTAACGGACATATGAGAAATGTATATCTATATCAAGTGGGTGAAAGTATCTCTAACGGACATATGAGAAATGTATGTCTATATCAAGTGCGTGAAAGTATCTCTAACGGACATGTGAGAAATGTATGTCTATATCAAGTGCGTGAAAGTATCTCTAATGGACATGTGAGAAATGTATGTCTATATCAAGTGGGTGAAAGTATCTATAACGGACATGTGAGAAATGTATGTCTATATCAAGTGCGTGAAAGTATCTCTAATGGACATGTGAGAAATGTATGTCTATATCAAGTGCGTGAAAGTATCTCTAACATACAT
>NW_013667225.1:262255-266016 GCF_000517525.1 Limulus polyphemus | reverse complement strand
GCAGTAGATTATATTAGCAATGTTTATAATTGTCTTACTATTAGTAAGGTACACAGTAGATTATATTAGCAATGTTTATAATTGTCTTACTATTCCCTGTCAGCTTACCATCTTTGGAACCTTTGAATCGAGGAGTAGGCGTGGAAGGTTTCTCCTTTTCTTCCTGGTTAGCTTGAAAATCTTCTTCTTTCTCCTGGCTGTTTTGAAGAAATTCTCTCCACTTAGCTGATATGATAGTCACCATTTTGGACATGGCAATCTTTGGGTTGGCTTTGGCAATGAGTGGTCGGATGTGTTGGGAGAAGAGTTTATAGCTAGTCAGATTTTGGTAGTCTGCTTCAGTGTATTCCAATATCACATCCTGCAGACCATGTTCGGCACAAATGTCTGCCGACGTTTTCTGCGGCTGTGAATTTTTAGCAATCGATTTAATGTATTATTTAATACTGCATCATGCAAACCAAAAATAGTTTGCGCTGATACCATAAAATGAATTTTTTTAGAAATTTAAAAATTCAAACTATTTTAACTGTTAGACAAATGATAACCTAGATATTCATTCAAATAGACATACCAAGTTAAACATTTTGCCAAACATAACGAACATTAAAAGCAAGAACAACAATCACAAAAGTAATGTTAAACTTTGAAACTATCATCTGATTTCATGTAAGTATTCTATATAACAAGATCCACATGACCATGACATGCAGCTTTTGGATTAGTTATGTCTGTCCAAATAGAAACATGTAACGATTATACTAATTAATTGAACCACTTAGAAATAATTCCATTAAAGTTGTTAGGATTCTGACAAAGACACAGCATAATAAACTGTGTAACTTAATTTTTCTTTATTACTTGTTTAGAAATAATTTCAGTCAACACCAACTCTACCATTAAAACCTTGTTTACCTTAACAGTTTGGAGGAAAAAAAATATCATATAATCTAGAACAAAGTGCAGCTGGTATGCTATTAATTATTCTATTTTCATACCGCAAAGCCAAAGTTAATGATTACGTATGAAGTATTAAAAAATTATTAATTGTCTAATCTGCTATATTTCATTTAATTTACTACCTAAATTTGGTGTTAAACACGATCTACTTCCTTTTTATGTCCAATGAATATTAACTGACAAATATGGAATTATGCCCTTTGTAAGTGTAAAAAATTAAAATAAAACTAGCTTTCTGGTATAAATTAAAACATTCTCATGACCAAGAAAACTGACTTGCTAAGTATGCACATGTATATTTCATTGCTAATATAATCTACTGCTGTACCTTACTAATAGAAAGATGAAATTATAAACATTGCTAATATAATCTACTGTTGTACCTTACTTGGTATAATTTTCATGGATAAAAGAAACTCATTTTTAAAAACTATTTCCTGAAAGTATGTAAAACAAAACCAAAGGGTAAGCATATATTAAATAAATGAAACAAGAAATAATACATTCAATGATAAAAAATATGTTGATAATTTGAATAAAATAAAAAGGCCTATAAAAATGTTAATAATGAAAATAATAAACATTATAAAAAATAATGTAAGATGTAGGAGTAATAAAATAGACTAGATATAAAATAAACCAGTCATCTCTTGTGAGATATATAATTTTTGACCCTATGTGATTTCTTATTATCAATATTCTATTTCTGTCACTCTTAATGATAGACACAAATGCATAGAAGTGTATGATGTAACCTGAGTGTGAGTGTGTGTCAGAAATGTGGATTGGTAGACACAATTCAAAATCAATTAAACAAGTCAAAGACAAAATGAAAAGTCATTGAAAAAAAAATATCACTTATGCTTTCATTCTTAAGAGATTCAAAGCTTATATCAGTTTTAAATGTGTCACAGTACTGCTTGTCCTTGCATTATCAGAGATTCCAAACTTTATATCAGTTTTAAATGTGTCACAACAATGCTTCTACTTTCATTCTTCAGAGGTTTCCAAGTTTATATCAAATTTAAATGTGTCACAATAATGCATGTTTTAATTATTCGGATTCAAAGGGTTATATCAAATCTGAATGTCATAACACTTATACTATGATCCAAAAGCTTATCTTGGTCATATAACAGTCAGCTTGTGAAGTTCAGGTCTAAAGAAAATCAATAAAAGAACATATTGTACTGCATCAAGTTTTTTTGTTTTTTTTTAACTAGTACTGAGAAAAATGAGCTCGGGCACCAGATGTTCAATATTCCCACAAAGCTTTTTTTATTCTTCACAGCTTTCTATGAATGCCTTACTATTATGTCTTGTTATGGGTTCCAGTTCCATTTGGGTAACATCATTCACAAGCAGACTGATGTTTGGATCTGACAAGTGCAAGTCAATGACAACTGTCACACAATCCAGCAATATCTCCTAAACATGTAATGGTAAAAAAAAAACTATCCAAAAGAACTTTCTTCTTGTAAAGAAAAAGTATCACTACTTAATAACATGAAACTTACTGAACTTTGTTTCTTTCTTTTTCCAATACCTCCTATTTTAATTTTAAGAAGAGGAAGAGACTTTCTGGATTTAGACTTTGAGCTTTTAGTTTTGTTGCTACTACCCCTCTCACCATCTGTTTATAAAAAAAAAAAACACAAAAAAAATGGAAATTGGACAGATGAAAATCACTACTTCAATTTAACAAAAAGTTTATTTATCGAAATACTTAGCTCATATAATTATCAGACACAAAATGCATGCTGAATATGAGATTTCTGAAGCTTGAATCATGATTTATTAACAAAACATTCTTGGTCTAGCAATGTAGTTACATACTTCAATCAGACATGGAAAATTACATACAAGAGCCATTCTTAAAAGGCAAATGGACCAAAAATGTTGTCCGAAGAACTCCAATTATAAGTGGAAGATGATAATATGGTAGGTTTAAGACTGGGGTAACTATGTAAGTACTCCAACTATGAAGTGTAACATGATCATAAGGTAGGAGTAACACTGGAGTGACTATGTACGGGCTCCAACCATGAAATGAAATATGATCACATGGCAGCTATAAGAGTTGAATGGCTGTCAAAGAATTCCAAGAGCTCTCGGAAGGAAGTCCCTTCTATAAGGATAAGTTGGATGCAAGTGTTTAGGATGGCTTTTCATGGGATTATAGCATGAATGACTGCCTCCCAGTGTACAAAAAGAAGAGAAATAACATGAAAGAGTGTAAGAAACAAATTTATTAGTAAATGGTGGGGGCTATACAAATGAGTTACACAGAGAAATTTTGAAAACTAAACTGGAAACTAAGACTGGCTACTACTTACAGAACTTTGTTTCTTTCTTTTTCCAATACCTCCTATTTTGTTTCATGTTATTAAGTAGCGATAATTTTTAAAATAGAAGGTATTGGAAAAAGAAAGAAACAAAGTTCTGTAAGTTTCATGTTATTAAGTAGCGATACTTTTTCTCTTTCACTTTTGATTTGTCAAGTTTTGCAATTTTAAATTATTTAAAATTACAAGTAAGAGCAACACTTAAAATGCACAGTAGAAACTATTTGACCACCAGCTGAATAAAGTCTGTGTTATGTGTTTTAAGCTTTGTTCTTACTTTCGGTTTTAACCATTTCACACAAGTTGCCTTCATTGAATTTTTTTAAAGTTTTATCCTTTCGTATTTCTATACTTCAGTTTCTTAACATGATGTCAGTTAATAATTTGCTGTTAATATCATGTGTGTGTGTGTCTATCTATCTTTCTATCTATATATACAAAACCAAAACATCCTAA
>NW_013667225.1:243862-261338 GCF_000517525.1 Limulus polyphemus | reverse complement strand
ATAAACATTGCTAATATAATCTACTGCTGTACCTTACTAATAGTAACAAAATTATAAACATTGCTAATATAATCTACTGCTGTACCTTACTAATAGTAAGACAAAATTATAAACATTGCTAATATAATCTACTGCTGTACCTTACTAATAGTAAGACAAAATTATAAACATTGCTAATATAATCTACTGCTGTACCTTACTAATAGTAAGACAAAATTATAAACATTGCTAATATAATCTACTGCTGTACCTTACTAATTGTAAGACAAAATTATAAACACAATTATGAATTAACAGTACTGACCTTATCAACTTTTGACTTCTTAGCTTTCTTCATACTTTCTACAATATAGTCACTGTCATTTTCTGACTGGCCCCCAAGGTGATTGCTGTCACTATCCTGAAGATAACATTGTATATCATACAGAAACATATATATAAACATTCAATTATGCAGGTGACAGAAATTATCCTGGTTGAGCAACTTTTAATAAAACATCCTCTTCAAAAATCATAATTGGCACCTAAAAGGAATATTCTTTTTCAACTATTCAAGGCAAATGAATATTATCTTTGCCAGAATAATGATACTCTTTGGCACTACAAGTTATAACTTATAAAGATGATCTGGTTAGTAAGTATGGTTTTGGGGGTGCAAATCTTTACAAGTTCATTTTACAAACTTGAGAACTCGGCATAACCACATTAGAAATGCTGAATTTATCTTTTTTTAGCTCCAGACTGTTCATTGCAGTTTAAATTTATTAGTTTTGGATTGTTAAATGTAATTTTATTTCATTAGAACAACACTCTTCATGCAATTTGATCAGATCAGATCAGTCCTAGACTGTTGAGCGTATTTTATCTCAATAGTCTAAAACTGTTGAATGTAGTTTCACTTTATTTGTCCTAAGCTGTTGAGTGTAGTTTCACTTCATTTGTCCTAAGCTGTTGAGTGTAGTTTCACTTCATTTGTCCTAAGCTGTTGAGTGTAGTTTCACTTCATTTGTCCTAAGTTGTTGAGTGTAGTTTCACTTCATTTGTCCTAAACTGTTGACTGTAGTTTTATCTCAATAGTCTAAAACTGTTAGTGAAGTTTCATTTTATTTGTCCTAAACTGTTGACTGTAGTTTCACTTCATCTGTCCTAAACTGTTGACTGTAGTTTCACTTCATCTGTCCTAAACTGTTGAGTGTATTTTTATCTCAATAGTCTAAAACTGTTGAGTGTGGTTTCACTTCATTTGTCTACAACTGTTGAGTGTAGTTTCATTTTATTTGTCCTAAACTGTTAAGTGTAGTTTTACTTCATTTATTCTAGACTGTTGAGTGTAGTTTTATCTCAATATTCCTAACCTCTTCAATGAATTTTTAATGAGTTTTATACCATTAAGTTCTAGTAAATCCTTTATTCAATCTAACAATAATCCAAACAAAACATGTTTAACATTTGACACACAACTGGATTGGTCAGAATGACTAACCATTAAGTTGTACCAAAACTACAAATATTATGGAGATCTCAACTCCCATGAAGATCTGAGGAAGAATATGACCAGAAATATTGTTAGATATTGGGGAAAAAAAAGTGAGAGAAAACAGAAAAGTAAGGCAAAAGAAAATCAACAACATAAACAAGTAAGTATCCATAAGTTTAATAAACAGCGACTGAGTGTCACCAATCGTGGCATAAAAATTAAAGGGCAAAAAACAAAAAGAAAAGATAAAACCAATGGAAAGATGCAACTCAAAAGTTTAGGGACTTAAAGAGAGCCTATAAATTTAAAGAAAGATTATTATAAACAGGGAAAAATAGAAGATATAATGGATAAAAAATTCACTATTACTTCAACAAAAAAAGTGCTTTTGCCAAAGTAATTCACATGCTATAGACAGATGTTAGAACTAAAGTTATTGCTAAACATAAGGCATATACAGATCACCATTTCACCACTGGCAAAAATCAGCTAACAATCAAACAACTTAGATTTTTGTTATTTTAGACCCAAGCCACTTTAGCAAAACTTCATGGACTGTTTCTAATACTTGTGGCTAACAAACCTAAACACTGTGAACTACACTTCTAGCCACTTTAGCCTAAAGCATTCACAATTGACTATGAATGCAAACAGTGTAGCAAGCATATCAGAACCAAACTTAGATTATTTCTCTGTGAATGGGTGAAGTGGAAAAAGAAGAGTAAGAGCCAGATTCAAGAATAGAGTGATGAAGAAAGAAAGAAACCCAGATTTGTTGGCTTAAGCAGTTGCCTGAAGAAATGTTAAAAGCACACTTTTGAGAAAAAGTTGATATGGCAATGGAACCCACCAAAGACAAAAAAAAAAAAACATATCCATTTCAAATGAGAGAATTCATTAAAGTAGCTGACTTCAACTCACCTTCTCACTCAAGTGAATTCTTAATTAATACAGATGAACTACTCCAACAAATACTATGCACAAACACACTCTAGTAATAAAAGTTACTTAAATTTGTGAAGTGTTCAAATGAAAGAAATTAAGTTGGAAACTGCAAACCACAGCCTTACAGTGAAATATGATGTACTGTAAATATAAAAAGTATGATGATGATAAACACAATGAATCTAAATTGAAGCAAGCTGATGTTTCAAAATATACCGAGGAGTTAAATTAGTTCATAAAACATCAATTCAAAAAAATATTAGCATTTTATTAAGCCATTAAAAGAACTATAAGTGAAGACAGAAGAACAATACTGGTCAACAGTAGCTCTGGACCATTACTTATGGTCTAATAAACAGATATTAGTAGGATAAACTGTGAGGCTATATCCAGTACCAAGGATGGGAGGATACAAAGGATTACCGAAATCAGCCGTAATTTATAGTACCATGACTGCTCCTTCATCATCTCAATATTCTGAAAACATAATGAAGTGAACTGAGTGAAAAAAGTAAGCTACAACTACAACAGCACTATACTGCAGCAATATAGCAGCTACTAATTCCATTTTTCCATCAATCCAGCAGGATCAAGGGAGCAGTTACATCCTGTACTAAGGGAATGTTCTACTAAAAAGCTGAAACACTGGTAAAGAAACCAAACAATAGGTGTGTTTCAGTATATGAAAAGCTCATGGAACTTCAACTTGAACAATAGCAGAATTTTATATAAATATTGTTTGCTTAAAAACAAAAAACTGATCCTCCATCATGCAATGTTAGAGAAACGATGCGTCATGTAAGTAAAGAAGAGACAGTAGGCAAAAGGTTCAATATATTGTAGAGTTGCAACACATGCACAGAAATTGTTTTGGCTAAGAAGTGACTGGAACTCCTTTTGATCAACCTTGATGTAAAGTCTAAAAAAATTACGTTTTCTATGAAAAGTTGGAGTAAATCAATAGGAAGTGAATATCGATTAATGTTCAATTTAATCAATTAGTTTCACAATCCATGAAAATAATAAACTAATTAGTGTTTTGTAGATTCAATATAATAAATTTTTGTCTCACTTTACCCATGATAATCTTGTTCTCCTTTACCTCTAACAACTTGCATGACCTGTTAAGTTTATTATCCCTTGATACAATGAAGATGCAACTAAAGTATTCATGTACTTGAAGACCAAGATGTAATTGTGTACACTGTTCACCACCATGTTTGATCCCCTCATTATCACTTCCCATAACTTACATTACCCTGTACCTAACAGTAACCTAGCTATTCAGCTAGGTTACTGTTAGGTAAACGTAACAATGAATAGCTAGGTTACTGTTAGGTAAACGTAACAATGAATAGCTAGGTTACTGTTAGGTAAACGTAACAACGAATAGCTGGGTTACTGTTTGGTAAACGTAACAACGAATAGCTGGGTTACTGTTTGGTAAACGTAACAACGAATAGCTGGGTTACTGTTAGGTAAACGTAACAATGAATAGCTAGGTTACTATTAGGTAAACGTAACAATATTCATTGTTACGTTTACCTAATAGTAACCTAGCTATTCATTGTTACGTTTACCTAATAGTAACCTAGCTATTCATTCTTACAATTATTATTGTTCTTATTTATAATCAACATCACAATGCAATGTTTTCTTTCATCTCCAAAAATTTAGTAGTTTCAGTAGTCTTGTGAAATCAACAGAATGGCAACAATCATATTTTCAACTTGTCACAATGTTACATACACGATACACTGCTAAACAGTTCTTCCTGAAAATATCTATCAGTTTACACAAACGGTCGTTTCTAAATATCTTTAAAAAAAAAAGCTCAAATAAGAAGATTGATCTCATGATGGAATAATCAATTAATTGAATTAATGATGAGCCTGATGATTAATTAATCAGCAAATTCCACTAAGAGCTCAGCTCGTAAAAAAAAGTAGGAATCAATAAACATGAAAAGAAATAAAAAATATTTACAATTGCAAGCTACAAGGCAGAAAGATGATAATCTAGAATTAAAGAAATATGTAGCTAAGCAGAGTTGATGAAGAATCAAGAACCAGAAAATAATTCACAGAACTGGATTCAAGACAAAATGAGTGAAATGGACTTATGAAAACACTGAACTTAAAGAAATGACATACAGAAAGAAAGCAAATTACACAAGTATGGCCTCCAATTAATTTGTACAAATTATGATAGTGGCACAAATAGTTACATCAGAAAGAACATTGTACTAAAGTTAGCATAACTGTCAACAAGAAATTCTATGTATGTCAGGAATGTAAAACTTGCGTAAGATATCCTTACCCTTGCACAATAAGTTATGTGAAAGGTGGAAGAGCAAAGAATTATGAGCGATAATGTAAAAAGGATGTTCAGAAATTTCGAGTCATGTTTTGTTGAGAGCATGAGTTAAAACTCAACAAGGAAAAGCTTTCAGTATTTCAGAGATAAGTGCTGTCTGACTTGAATACGAAGTTTAACTTCGTCAACAAGTCTAACAATTATCTCTCAATCCAAAAAGAATCCAACAAAAGCTCAATATACAATGTCCTTTTTTTTTTCATTAAACATTTTACAACCATAATTTTTCTCATCACAATGCAGATAAAAGTAGATAATGAAAGATTTTAAGAAAGTCACATAGAACTTCATATGACCATACCTCTGCACTATCTGACATAGCTTTCTTCTTCTTTTTCTTTTTTTCCTTCTTTCTTTCTCCATCTCCTCTTGCTTTTCTCTTCTTTCCCTTTTCCTTCTTTGGTTTAGGAGGAGTCTCTGGCTCTTCTAAATCATCCTCTTCGTCATCATCATCATCATCGGGAAGTTCTTCTTGTGGAACAGGTTCATCTGTCTGCTCTGGAGATTGATCCTCTTCTTCCACTTCTGCATCCTCTTCATCATCACCATCACCTTGATCATCAGGAATTGTGTCTTCATCCTGGTCAACATCATCTCCCTCTTCATCTTCACCATCTACAAAATTATAAAGAAATGGTTCTGTGCTTCTATCTATGATTGATATTAAATTCTGATCAAAGCAAGCTAACTACATAGATCAGAACTAAAAAACAACCCAGTTATAAGCATTGTTAAATATACTGTTTTATATTCTTACATGCAGTGATAAGAATGCACTGTTGTTACTTCTTCTTCTTGTTATTTGGCTGTAATCTCAATAATAGGTCACAAGATTTAGTCAGCTTTGAAGATTTAGTCCTAAGTCCACATACTAAGCTAACAATGCAAAATAATCTCTGTAACACAAATAAAATAATAATGAAATTAGTTGAAAAACCATATGAAGCCTTGTCCCTGCTGCACTATCAAAGAACCTCTCACTGATAACATAGTGAGAAGGCCTCATCCTGCCCCGCATTTTGGTCAACATCATGTAATATAGCATGGGATGAATGGGATTGGTCTACTTGGAACACTGTGCACTCAAAAACTAAAAATTGTCTATCAAACTTCCAGTTAATCATAAAAGCTTGTAAAGATGTCCTGATCCAGTATTTATCTGTCGAAGATGATGTTTTTGAAAATAGTAAAGAGGAAGAAGAGTAAGATGTGGAAATAATTACAATGGAAGATGGAATTCCTAAGGAAGAGGCAAAGCTTTAAGGATACCATTTACAGAAAGTTAATTTTTTTTCGAGTAATCCATAAGTTACAGCCTACTAAATAAAAAAATTAAGTTGAAATTTTAGACAAACACAGACTATATTGTGCATAATATTACATTTAATGTGGAAAAACATATTCATTTAAAATAACACATTAGATTTTAATCAGAGTTATAAATAAAAATGTTTACAAGTTGATAGCACCTGTAACTATGGGTCTCTCAAATCACTAAACTTAACCCTTGAAACCCATAAATTTTTGCACATTCTCCCAAAATTATTTTCATGATTTACTAATAATTATCCCCCCCCCACCTTATAAAACTTAATTTTCTAATTTTGTGTATGATAACAAGGGTTGGACTGGTTTTCAGCCAAAAAGACACAAATGTTATCAGATGCTGTCATCGTCCAATGGGTAAATCGGGATTTTCGCCCAGATGCTACCAGCATCCGCTCAGGTTTAAAGAGTTAAATATCTCCTTAACCACAAATGATTATGAGAGAGTACATAAAACTTTCATCAAGTATTTATAAATTACAAAGACTTGCATAAAAATTCTTGGTGACTTTTGCTTTTTTTGTTCTGCATTAAAGACTTTTTTTTTTTTAGGAAAATTTATTCAAAATTATTAGTCTTTTAAGTATACATTTTTATTTAATGAAATGAGAGCATGGAATCCTCCTCTTAAGTTATCTTGGTCCAGTGAAATTATAAAAATAATGACATGTGTAATTTTAATACAAAAAGTGTCCATGAAGATACTTAACATAAAGCACACACAGTAAATCTTGCAAAGGATATAAACTGAATAAATGTTCCAAATGCATCACTTTATAACATTCTTTAACATGAAAGTGTTGAATACTGTTTTTTTGGGGGGATTCTTTTACAGAGCTCAGCATGAATACTTTTTCACTTTGGAATTACATGCACTGTGACTTTGTCAATTCAACATAACATGATAAATTAGGTGGGATAATCCTGGAAGATGAAAATGTAACGAGTCGTGAAGAATGCACGAAGATGATGAAAATTATGAATGTACGTTTACAAAACTAAAACATTCGCAGAAATAACCAACATCCGATGTTTTCCGATACAAAATAAATACTCTTTCTTCCTCATTACAATGAAACAAAAAAAATTATAAATGATCCACATGATGAGTCAAGTGTTTCTAAAGATAATTACACAGTTGAAGTTGGAGAGGATACTGGGACTGAAAGTACATGTGTGTTAGTGAAGACACTAATTTTTAAAGTATGTATGTGAATTTGTTCGTAAAGATACTGAAATTTAGTGTATGTGAGTGTATTAGTAAGGATACTGACATGTAGTGTGTATGTGAGTGTGTTAGTGAAGATACTGGGATTTATAGAATGTGAGTGCAATAATGAAGATGATGAGGCTCAGAGATTGTATGCGAGTGTTTTATTAAGAATACTGAGATATAGAATGTGTATGTGAGTGCATTAGTAAGGATGCTTAGATTTAGTGTGTGTGTATGCATGTATGTATGTATGTATGTATGTATGTAATGTGTTAGTGAGGATAGTGAGATTTCGAGTGTGTACTATCATAATGAAAAGGTTTCATATACCTATAACGAGTGTAAAATAAGCCAAACTTTAACTATTTAAACTTCTGAAAGACATATGACTTATCAGCCAAAAATAGCATAGTTGTATGAAGTCTACAGTCAAGCAAATTTTCTCAGCAGCAACCATATTCTGCATGTGGTAGACATAAGAATAGGGTCGCCAGTTTAGGAAAACTATTACCAAGAGTAAGATTTTTTTTTCAAATCAAAATTAGCAAGCAGAAGCCCTGAGGTCATAAGATCTGTCTCTAAATCTGAGCAAAGGCCAGATACATAATCAAGTACACCGTCAGAGCATTACACAACATTAGTCAGAGATTCTGGGTTCATTTTGAACTTCCTATCTAAACTGTCACATTGTGAGTAGATGGTTCATTCAAGATATGATGAACACTGGAGGATATTAATACATAAATGTCAAAACTACATCAAAAATTGTTTTAATTTAACTGCTTTTATTACTATAGGATACCTGTACAACAAATCGTTTTATATTATACAGAAACAATTAAATGGTCACTTCATTAAAAAAGAACATCATTCAGACAGTTCATTCCATGTT
Organism: Limulus polyphemus; assembly: GCF_000517525.1. Lineage (NCBI taxonomy): Eukaryota > Metazoa > Arthropoda > Merostomata > Xiphosura > Limulidae > Limulus > Limulus polyphemus. Next base: position 253,109 of record NW_013667225.1, on the reverse strand, counting down.
AATTAATATAGCAACATGCTTTATCTTCAATAAAATACAGCAAAATTTTATAACGATGATGATTTACTAAGGTAAAAGGGCAAGTATACAGAATCCTAGTCATACCTTAAATGCTAAGTTACAGCCTCCTAAAACTAAGATGGTCAGAATTTTGAAACACAAGTTCCATATTTAAGCAATTTTCAACATTAATTATGTGACAAGACTCAAATTATAATCATTCTTGAGTAATTTTACAGTTTGTATCACACGTATACACTCAGTATAGTTTTGTTTCTGACAGTTATATTCACTTACAAGAATCTTTTTTGCTTCTTGGCACCATCTTGCAAAAACTCTAGATTGGTTTGTTTCATATTTCGTGCAAAGCTACACGAGGCCCATCTGTGCTAGCTGTCTTTAATATAGCAGTAATAGACTAAAGGGAAAGCAGCTAGTCAACATACCCACCCCCACTTTTTAAGGTTACTCTTTTACCAATGAATAGAGGGACTGACCTGCACCATGGCAGAAATGGAAGCATGTTCAGTAAGACTAAAGCAAGAGACTAAAGGGAAGGCAGCTAGTCAACATACCCACCCCCACTTTTTAAGGTTACTCTTACCAATGAATAGAGGGACTGACCTGCACCATGGCAGAAAGGGAAGCATGTTCAGTGACAGGGATTAGAACCCGTGACCCTCAGATTTTGAGTCGAGTATCATAACTATCAGGCCAAAAACTCTAGAAAACACAAGTCCTCAAACATACATATAAAAAACGAGGTGTCTTTTTTTTTATTTTGTTTTTTTATCTAATGAAATTTGTATACCTCAGACATAAAAACTGATTTACTTTAATCAACTTTACATCACTCCCTCTGTGGAGGAAAAAATAATAAATGTATGAATAATAAATATCAGAAATTCAAATTTATTTACATGAACTAACTTTCAAATAAATCATAAAATCAATAAAGTGAATTTTTTTCTGGCTACAATTCTATCTTGAAATGTATTGTAATCCCTCGATAACTTGGAACATATGGGACTAAAGTCATGTAGAGTTATCAAAAATTTCGAGTTATTGAGGTAATTTCCTCCCACCCCCAAATCACAACTTTTTTGGCCAAAATAAACTACTATACATTACCAATGTTTGAAAATAAATTAAATTAAATTCAAAAAACATTAAAATTAACACTTAATAGCACTGCAGGTCAAGATAGATGATGATTCAAGCTTATGTTGCCATGTGGTAGGTGACAGAGGTGATTGTAGGAAGGCTTAACACACTTTGGTAAATATTGTACTCTACTTAAACACTACTTTATCAATTAAAAATTAAATACATTTTGATTAAACAATATATCATTCACTTAGAAATTAAAGATTATTTTATTTAATTAAATAAATTATTCACTGTCTGAAAATATCAACTGTCGTGGGGGTTCTGGGGTAATGCGAAGGAAGTGGCACTGCTGGAATTGGTGTCTGAGGAAGAGTATCGAGATACTGCAGGGAGATGGAGACACCACTACTCTCAAAGTTGCTTAGTGCTGTTCCAATTCAGGCAACCACTCAACTGCCTCCAGTTGCTTGGGAGAATTTGTAAGGACTCTTCTTGCCTAGTAAGAAAGCCTGAATATTTTTCAGGGATGCCAAGTTATATCAAATTCCGAGTTATCAAGGGATTACTGTATTTCAACTTTAGAAGTGATAGACTAAAGGGAAGGCTGCTAGTCAACACCACCCACCTCCACTTCTTGGGTTACTCTTTTACCAATGAATAGTGGAATTTACCTCCACAGTATAATGCACCTATGTCTGAAAAAGTGAGCACGTTTGGTGACAGGGATTCAAACCTGCAACCCTCAAACCATGAGTTAAGCACTGTAACCATCAGGTGTTGTAGAAGCATATATTATTTAATTAATGAACTACTATTTCACGAATTTATGTCAATAAATTTGTATCAAACTGTAGATTATAATTCAAATTTTAGTATTATACATTATGTAATTTCTTAATTTAAAATTAAATATTAAAAACACAGTTAAATCTCGATTTTTGCAGTACGTTGAATGCAGCATGGGTTCAAAATACAAAGTCTATAGTTTTGTATGAATTAGGAACTCAAATTTCCAATATTGAGAAGCTAGAATATAAAAAAGAACCTCATATATTTTCTGTTCTCTGAAATATTGCTCATGTAATATATCAAACACAGTGGCACCCCGCCCACCTCCTTCCACTTTTGGAAACGCTCCCTTATACACACTTACTTCAATATATGATGTGTGAATACCCAATCAAAAGCTCAGAATGTTTCTCTAGTGGATTTCTCAACCATTTTCATGGGACTCTATCCCATTCTTTTGAACCAAGATTTCAAGGAGGTAGGTTGTGTCTTTAGTTTGCTCAAAATTTAATATTTATTTAGACCCAAATACAGCTTAGTTACTAAGCTTCATAAATTACAGCGGAATTCTATGGTATTGATGTAGTAACTTATTCAACTGTATATATAAAACCTAAAAAAAATTACTTTGTTTTGTATCCTCCACTTGCAAAATTTTAAAAGGCTTAGCAACCTATGTCAAGCAGCAACCGAGTACAAAGGTCGTAACTAGAAGAGATAATTGTTTGCTTTACTTCTTTATTTACCATTTTATGTTTTAAGAAAAATAAGTTTAAGAACTTATTTCTAAATAGCAATAATCTACATACATATATTATGTATAATAATGGAAATGTGACTGTATTTTACAAAATACTAGTCTACTAAAATACAGCCAAGACAAGTCACTTTGTAAAAACTAATGGCCAGTTTTATATTATTGGATAATGTAACATGAGAGCACACGTGCCTCGTCATTGTAACTTCACCATTGTTAGCCAGGCATGGCTGAAAGGTTGATATGATAAATATATATATAAATGTATAACGTTATGATATTTAAGATATCTAGTCTAAACATTTATGTTTTTATGTTATAATTTCTTCTCATTCTAGAATGAATAAGGCATAATTTATGTTTATTTCCTAATCTTTTTATGGCAGTTGTGAGATTAATTACTGAAAATAATAGATAAAATATAAAGTTTTTTCTTTAGAAAGGTTTGATAACTATCCGGACATTATAAAGATTTTGCATGTGAGATTTGAAAATTTTCGGATGCATAAAAGTATTTTTAATCTTAAAATTATATTGCATGTTGCGTATCCAACATGCAAAAAGAAAAGAAGGGCATTAGAAAAACATTGCTTAACACACCTTAAGACTTAATAAAAAAATTAATATTTTGCATATGAAAGCATGGTAATGTTTACTGATAATCTGCCAAATTTTGTTAACATACACTTACTATTTTAAAAGTTATAGCATAAAGACTATAACAAACAAAATGGTTACGAGGTCAGTCCAAGGGACCGAGCTCGTGCTGAAAGAATTAACGATGAAATAACTGAACATTTTTTTATTAATGTGGATCTCAGTTCACAAATATTAATCTAAATTTACATTTACACTAAAAATTTTGTTCAAAGGGAATAAAGACAATGAAATGATGTTGACTTGACAACAAACAACACAAAGGTTGAATGTCATGTCTACAATTACATTTTAAGTTTTACTTGGTAAGCATATCTAATAAAACATCTTCCTGTCCAGACCATACTCACATGCTTATTACATCCTAATGCATTGTTGTAATGTTGTCTTATTATCAGGTTCTTTTCTCTTACCTAGTGTCCAGTCCATGTAATGATGGGAAATTAAATTCTCCAAAACTTCAACACTCATACCACAGTAAGTTTGCCTGCAGGCCAAATTACGTATGACTAACTAACTAAAACAAATCAATTTACTTATTCAAAGTAACCACGATAAATGACACATAACTGGTTCACTCTCATCTTTCAAAAACACTATACATATTTTACTATAAACATATATAACCTACTTTTGAATATGCTAGAGCTTTATGTCACATCCTTAACTCTTTTCCCATTTTAGGTCATTTCTTGTATTGTTGATATTCATTAAAGCTTGATTTGTTTACAGTTCCATCTACTAACAGAAGTATAGAACTAACTAAATTAAAATCTATAGTAAGAGACACTTCTATACAACATTTATCACCTAATACTTGCAAAATTAAATACCCAACTATCAGCTATTCTTACAAGATGGCATTAGCATCTTTTACTATAACAGGGTTAGATAACTAATGAAGAGTAACACAAATCCTGTAAATGCAAATATAATTCATTTATGTTCCCATTAAATATGCACTCATCAGTATCATGAATACTAATAAGGTCCAAAAGTTCTGGTAATGTCCAAAAATTAATTTGAAATGCACAAAAAAGTAACAATTACATCATTACCATGTGGTCACTGGTAACCTTAATATCTTGACTAACAAAAATTTATTAGTGCTAATGTGTAAATGTCCAAAATTCTAGGAATGTCCACAAATTAATTGGAAATGCACAAAAAAGTAATTATTACATCACTCACTTAAAAATAATGCCATGAAAATTCCTGCACATGCAACAAGACTTGAACAAACCTTCAATCTCTAAACCTTTTAATGTGTATTATGCAAGTTTATGATGCAATCATCATTACACTATAACCCTCCACCAATAAGAGAATGACACATCCTCCATGTGCAATAATCCCCATGAGCACTAGTATGTGAACACAGGTTCATTCTTGACAAGACAAACTAAATAAGGATGGGACAAGACAAACTAAATACACCAGAAATAGGAAGGAAGGATGGGTCAAAACAAACTAAATACACCAGAAGTAGGAAGAAAGGATGGGACAAGACAAACTAAATACACTGAAATTAGGAAGGAAGGATGAGACAAGACAAATGAAATACACCGGAAGTAGGAAGGAAGGATGGAACAAGAAAAACTAAACACATCGGAAGTAGGAAGAAAGGATGAGACAAGAAAAACTAAATACACCGGAAATAGGAAAGAAGGATGGGACAAGACAAATTAAATACACTGGAATTAGGAAGGAAGGATGAGACAAGACAAACTAAATACACCGGAAGTAGGAAGGAAGGATGAGACAAGACAAACTAAATACACCGGAAGTAGGAAGGAAGGATGAGACAAGACAAACTAAATACACCAGAAGTAGGAAGGAAGGAAGGATGGGGCAAGACAAACAAATACACCGGAAGTAGGAAGGAAGAATGGGAAATGATGCAGAGAGGTAAGTAACTACACACTACAAAGATCTAGAATCTCACATTAAAGACATTGGAAAGGTTTGTGCAGAGAGATTACAATGATGAGTTCCTTTGTGAAAAGAGCATCAGAAAGGAAAAGTCAGAGGAATGTGACATCCACAAGGTGGGGAGTAGTATAATGGAGCAACATTTTGGTGAGACATCTCATCCATCAAATGCAAGAAATACTCTTTGCCCAATAGAAATAGCAGAAAAAAAAAATATATGGATCGCATAATGGAGAGAAGCATTAAATTTAAAAGAGGGTTTAATAACATTCTAGCACCATACAGAGAAATCTTGAAATCTTTGCAGAGGAAAGCCAAACAGCCAAAAATTACTGACTTTATGAAGCTCAAGTCAGCTGATTTAACGCCTTTTAACCACATTCCATCGACTTCTACATCTGCTTCATTGGAGTTTGAGGCCAAATTTTCCAGTGATCCATTGGCCTTAAAGTAACCTCCCAGCCTCCAAATCTATTATCATAATCATTGCAAGTCTTCCTCTCATCAATGAAAGGTCTTCATTTTCATCATTCATAGGTGGGTGTTACAATAAAATGCAGTACAAGATTATTTTATTTAACATATTTATATTAACAAGTGCAGGATATCACATGTGAATGGTATTATGTTCATGATTTTATATTTTTAATTCATATACAATAATGTATAGGTAGGGCTTTTCATTTATGTGTAAAAAAAAATTCATATATAAGCATTTACCAGAGACTTAATGCAACTATGTTCCTGCATCCCTATTAATCCTATAAGGTATTGAGTTCCTCCAACACAGATTTGCCCAACATAGCTTGCTCGAGAAATGTATCCCTCATGTTGGAGGAGGGCCCACTGTACTATATTATGCCACCAGATAACACCCCAGCACTATTTACAAAATGAGGGATATGTCCATTCAGTCTCATAACAGTGGGAATACATTAACCAATAAGGAACTCTCCATGTCAACTTTCCCAGCCAATTGTGACTGGAGAAGCAAAGGATCTACTGTACTCCACTAAAAGAAATGGAGGAATTCACAGAGGGTAGAACATCAGGAGTGTGTGGACTATTATCATTTGGTACAATCATCTTGAATTAACTCCCACACTGCAAGACAGCACAATGGGTTAGAGTGACTAAAGACAGAAAGCATGATTTAGGTGTGAAGGTAGGCACACAAACCTGGTGCTATCTTTTCATCTTTTGTCAATGTGGAACAGCTAAGAAGATACATATAGATACCACTATAGCATTCTTGTGGAAAACCTCATCTTAACAGCAGACACTGAGCAGGGGTGGATGAGCTTAACATTTCTGTACTCTCTGCTTAATACAGATTTTGGGTAAGAATTCCCTGTGAGGCAACACCTGCCTCTTGATGAGACCTGAAAAAAAAAGAGAAAATTAAACAACTCCCCATCAGAGCCACTGTGAAGAGTGAAGTATAGCAACTGGAGGGAAACAAAAGCTAGGGTAGGTGAAACATCCATGGGATGTAAATAATGGGGCACTAATGTGTTGGGGATCGTCAACATATTCACTGAAGACACCAGAGGATGGAGAAACTACTCTGTGGAAGTGTCCAGGCCTAAGCAAGATAGTCGATCCACCACCAGGGTCTGAGCTTTCCAGATACAATAGTTCAATAACCAAATGTGGTAGTTGTAGGCCCAAAATAGAAAGTCCAGAGTCAGGAAAACAGTAAGGAAGAAACAATAGATGTGATTGAACGGATCATGATAAAGAGACCAGATAGACAAGACAGAAAATGAAGGAAAACCTACTCAAGAAAGCAGAGGCAGAGAAACTGTGTCCATGGAGGCCAGATATCGGAAATGGATCAGGCATCTAAAATTGCACCCCATCAGTAAACCAGTAGCGAAAAAGTGTGGCCGTACAATTAACTTGCATCAACCACAATGTGCCATCTATTCTAAACTCACCATAGATATGGAAACCTTCATGTGAAAGCAGAAGAAGCCCAAATATCGACTTCTAAGCAATGGAGGGCTCTAAAAACTTGCAAGTCTGGATAAGTTGGGGAAAAAGGGACATCTAGGATCACATGGGATCGAATGAGCTACCAAAACCATGAGATGGGGAAAAGAAGATAAGTATATCTCTAGAGATACTTTCATTGACAGACCAAAATTCAATGAAAAAGACATGTATGAACATTTCCAAGAGGAACGAGGGAGACAAGAATTGCCCCATGGCATGTGAAAAAGGTGATATGGAAAGAAAAAGTACAAGAAAACCTCTGAAGAACTCAATAGGCTGTAGCAAAGGGCATCCATCAGTGGACTAAATGGAAGAGCAGAGCTTCCACAGAACTCAAGCCAAGGAGTAACTCTAAAAACAAATCACCTCCAAGACCTCTGCTGGCCAGTCTTCTTGTAGAAGGGTCCCCAGAAAGTAAAAGAGGACAAGAAAAAGAAAAGGGAGTACTCACACAAGGACATATGTACAATGAGAAACATGATGGAGCCCTTTAATCCCAAGGATAAGAAACCAAAATAAACAAAAAAATGTTGAAGAGCTGCATCAGCTCAAGATGCCGATGTATAAAAAATACCACAAAAAAAAAACATCATAAAGAAAAGGTACAAGACAGAGCTCCTGGAGAAAATACTGAGGGGGGTAAAAGTCAGAGAAAAAGACAACCTGACAAAATACACTTAAGAAACAAAGAAATTGGGATAATAGAAAAAAAAATGGAAGAAAACCAAGGACAAGATAAAAAACAGATATGCCCAAGTTACTCCAGTAAAGCTGACATGGTCATGATGGAAAGCCTCCAAATAAATGTGAGAATAAGAATGAACTAAAAAGTTGAGTAAAAGATGAAAACAAGTAGATGGAGAGAAAGAAAAATAAAGGAAAATAAGATCCCTAAACTGAAAAGAAAAAAAAAGAATCAAGTGAACTTGGCTGATGCAACAGCAGAGCCCAATATTCACCAAATATTTACTCCAGAACAAAAAAACAAAAGACACATACCCATGAAATCCAAACGGTAAAGGACAAAGGGGGGGTTGCCTGATCCACATTGGGAAGAGTAAACAAGAAACAAAAGTAAGGTGGGGGAAAAAATGTGATGGGGTTAGCTCAATAAGCTGAAATAACAAAAGGAGGGGGGTTGGGATTTCTAGATCTAAAATCAGAATAGAACCAATCACATGGTGCACAATGATGGTAATATCACTGGCCATCAGCATTTCCAGTCACCATTACAGTATTGACTGATTCCTGTACAGAACTGTTAAAAGAACTGTCAGAAATGAAGGAACATGAATGCAAAATCCAGTTAACTTGTGAAACTGATGGCATACTTGTCCTTCTTTATTTTTTTACTATTTGCTTGTAAGTTAGAAATAAAATGACACAGGTATGGCAATGGTGCATAGGCCTACTGATGACATTGAAGAATACTATACAAAATCCACACATTGGATTAAACAATAGGACATGTCCACAAAAATACAAGAATTAAAAAAAAATTAAAGATAATTCAAATGAAAATTCTAACTGACAAGTTTAAAATTGAGTACCATTTTTTCAGATAAACAAGAAAATTAAGAAAAGAAATAACACAATGAATAGCGATGAAAGGTTAAAACATTAATTTCAAAATTATGGTAAATCTCATGAAAAAAAAAAAATCTGAAGACAAGCAGTACGGTAGAACGAATGAGCCTGTATTCATGTTTTAGTGCTCATGGGCAAGGCTAAAAATATACAGGTAAGACTCACCAGTCAAGAAAAAAAGTCACTTTTCCTCCACAATTCCACCAAAGACAAATAGTTTACCTGCTTACATGCATACAATAAAATATCATCTCCACACACCCTATATCTGTACAAACTATTCTTACACCTTACTTCATACCTAGTACTTCAATATTTCTAGCACATCTCCATTTTCTGAGTACAGCTGTTTGGTAGGTTCAGACAATGATTAAATGTAAGCTGAGTAGATTTTGAACTAAAATACCACCTATATAT
>NW_013667225.1:241789-243018 GCF_000517525.1 Limulus polyphemus | reverse complement strand
TAGGTTTTTTCTATTGATTTTATGCCCTTGTTTCAAATTTCTAGCAGGAAATTCATACTGCATTATGTGGTTACCATAATGGCAACAGATGTGCCTAAAGGCTTAACAGGTGCTAATTTCTGCTTGCTTAATAGGTTCTTGTAATGAGATATAATGGTGGAAATTTCAAACACAACAAATACTTTTAAATTTTCTCTTGGCCAAATGAAGGTATCAAAAACTGTTGCAGCTTTTGCCTAGTCACTGGTAGCAGAATTCAAAAACCCTATCCTTCAGACTTCTAATCCCTGCCCCCAATATTTTATTATTGTCTGACTCGAATCTCTGATGCCCTTGTTCTATTTCTGTCAGCTGCAGCTTTTTGAACATCCCATTCATTGAAATTCCCATCATACACTCATTCTCCATTGTACCTGGGCAATCCTTTAGCTCTTCAAGCCTACTAAGTGTATCTTCTGAAAAACCAAAGACAAACTTTCAACAATGACAAAAAGTCCAAAAGAATAACAACACAAAACTCTTCAGTCTTTATTATCCTTTCAGCTTTGCCAGTCTCCATTTGTATCATGAGCTGAACTTTCCAAGTGCTTTACCAAAGATGTCCACAGTCTCCACTTTGCTCTCCACCAACCTGAATGTGTGTAATTTTTGTAGTTTTGATCATTTCTTGCTGAGGGCTCTCACTGTTTCTGACAACTGCTGCTGATTTTTGCTGAAATTGTTATAAAATTTGAAAAGTGATACAAGCACACAATCAAATTCACCAATATATAGTTCTTTAATATACTTAACTGTAGCTTATATGTGACACAGTGTACTGTTACATTGTATCCCAGAAGCCATGATATACAACTGGGGAGTTATCACCAAGAATGATCCCTTTACTTTATTGTTTTTTTAAACATCATGTATAAATAATTACATCTTCAGCGGTGGCCCTATCAGGTGACCATCTAATAATATAGAACAATAATCTGAATTCTTGACATCTATCTTCATGTATGCAGTTTGCAGTATTGTTCACAAATATTTTGCATAGTTTATCACTGAGAAATCCACTCTTATTTCAACATCTGACTTGCATGCCAACTCCATAAGTTCCTTTACATCAGTAAATGGCTTACTATTCCTTGTGCCACAATGAAGCACATGTTCTAATGTTGAAATATCTTGTCATCTATTTTCTTTATACATTTTGTCAAGAGTAGTTGTTTCCAGGTTTTATGGAC
>NW_013667225.1:236741-241779 GCF_000517525.1 Limulus polyphemus | reverse complement strand
CCTTACTTCATACCTAGTACTTCAATATTTCTAGCACATCTCCATTTTCTGAGTACAGCTGTTTGGTAGGTTCAGACAATGATTAAATGTAAGCTGAGTAGATTTTGAACTAAATACCACCTATATATTGTGTTTGATGAATCAAATTGAGGTAGGGAACGTCCATTTAGATTAACTGTCATTATATCACTTAAACTTTTTACTTTCAAATGAAGGTGGATTTGTTTTTTTTTAATCAGATTCATTTGATTGAATCCTCTTTCACAATGTACTGTTAATAATGGTAATACAGAAATAATCTTTAATAAGGATTCAAATGAAGGAAACCTGCCAATTCTTGACAAAGATTTTGCCACTAGGTCTTTTAGCAAAAGTTCTTAACCACATACCTTGAATTCATACCACTCTCTAAGTGCACCCTGAATTAACCTTTTAGGTTCATACATTTTTACAGTCATATCTTGTCCAAAATCATCATCAGACAATTGAGATTCAGATCCAGGATCATCAGTTCATTTGTCTCTTCAAGTTTGACAACACTGGAGCAATTTGATGCCATTTTGAGTCCATTTTCTCATAAAAATTAAACAATATTCGACTGCAAGTATTACTGATGTCTTGAATAGCAACATGTGCCGTGATGGATACAAATCAGCAGCTGAGGTCGTCATCTGTGCAGATTAGGTTTTTTCTATTCATTTTATGCCCTTGTTTTTTATTTCAACATCTGACTTGCATGCCAACTCCATAAGTTCCTTTACATCAGTAAATGGCTTACTATTCCTTGTGCCACAATGAAGCACATGTTCTAATGTTGAAATATCTTGTCATCTATTTTCTTTATACATTTTGCAAGAGTAGTTGTTTCCAGGTTTTTATGGACATTTATGCCTCAGTACATTAGAGGTGGAACCCAGATACATTATCAAACTAAAAAGCTTCATGAGGAAAAGATTCCTTGAAGCCAGTATCAACATGAAATGATTTGTCCCATAAATGTGGAAACTGAAGACAAACACTGCACAATTCTACACCAGTATTTTTGTCATTTTTAAGTGCTTCTAGCCACTTCAGTAAAAAAATTTGTTTTTTATTCTTGTCACTGTAACTTTATCACCAAGGCCAGATGAAGCACTGCTGGCACTGTTCATTTCATAGCTCCACTATTCTTTAAAGTCACATCTGCTTCACTAATCTTAATTCTAGAAACTGCACTGTAAATCGAATCATTATCACTCGATGCTCTTTTCTTGAAAAAACTAGTAATTGTTTGTTGCACCATGTAACTTATGGGATTATACATAAAATACAATGTAAAAAAAAGAACTTAAGAACATCCACTAACAGTTGTAATTAATCAGTATCAATCTTGAGGGAAAAAAATATTTAAATAAAATTAGTTTCACTCAAGGTAAAGCTATCAGAAAGATTACATTCCCTCATGTAAAGTTGCATTTCTTCATTAATTGTTTTGTTTATTTAATCCATGTAATATTTTCACTTTCATTGGTCATAAATAAAAAGAATACGGATGGACCACAAATTCTTGATTGGGAAAGCCAACGAAAAACATGAAATTCCTCGGGAATGTAATATTTTGATCCCTGGTCTTAGTTCGAGCTTATAATCTCTGACACGTGAGGTGATGGGTGATAAAGAGACTCTTTTGTCTTTAAATTTTACTCCCCACCAATTACATTGATTTCAAAAACATATTGAAACATTCAATGGTCTCCAACTAGGGAGGCATTGTTACTGACAGAAGATCCAAGACAGAAAAAGATTCACAGTGATGGGCCATCAAACAGTGAAGGTCAGTTTCCTTGCCATGTTAAGAGGAGAAAATGTAAAAAACACATCTTTTCCTGTTGTACCTTCATGATGGGAGAAACCTAATCTATTGCTACAACTGCATTGTTTGGAGCAGCAAATAAAAGGAGGATTAAACATACCCTCACTGTCTTAGCCAAACAGAAAACTGAAGTGGCTAAATTTCTCTCTAATCATCACTCTTTATTTTTTCCTCATCCAGGACAGGTGTACTTTTTGAGCTCTGCTCATGGGAACTGCTGTACACGGAGATTGTGACACCATTCTGTTGGTGGAGGCCTATCTAATGATGATTACATCATAGAATGGCACAATCCATGTTGACATCTTTATGGATGGGAGCTTTGTTCAAGGCTTGCAGATACTTACACAGCAAGGTAATGGCTCTTTGTGGTGCAGAAAGGGGAGTAGCATTTCTTAGTATTAAAGTTTTCTAGGCACAGCCTTATAAATTTATCAACCAGAGCTTACTCTAGGAAAAAATTTATTCCACTAAAACCAAACCAAACTATTTGAACTTAGATACCAGCATCATTAATTGCATTTTCAAGTTTAAAGTTTTCAATAAAATGGACATTTTCAACTTTCAAGTTATAAACTTTCCATTCCTAAATAAAGATATTCCAAACAAGTTACAGTACAATGTTAACTCTCTTAGCTAATCAGATGCAATAGAATTTGTTCATCATTACAAGATTTTGTGGACAGAGCTCATAAACTCACATTTTTCATAATCAAGGTTTCTCATTGCACAAATTAAACCAAAAATGTATTCAATTCCGCTGCAAATTCAATAGTATTCTTGGTAAAAATTATGGATTTAGAAGTTTTACAACAGCATCACAACCTCTTTCACATCTGAACTTCGATTACTTAGTGTGTTGTTCAAGGCAAAAGTAAACAGCTTTAGTGTATTGACTACTACTTGTTTTTATCTATCAGTTTAGGTTTTATTATATATATATATAGTTAATATTAGCTATACAACAGTTGGGTATTCTGGTTGACTTTACATTATTAGTTTAATTAGCTTTCATAATTACTTTCTTTGTCAAATTAACGACCTTATATTGTTCCTTCAAATGTATCATTTTGATTGAATTTTTGCCTTTCTAGAGGCTTACGATATTTCATTTTTAACTTTTACAGAAGATTGAAAATTACGTATTATTATGTTTGTTACAGGAGATAGTTAAATACGACTCGTAATAACAGATTTTAGACACACTAAGTTTAACTAATTATTTTCTTATTATTACATTTAACATTGTTATATTATAATGATCAAGTTTTTCATTCTACCATAGAAACGGTGATGCTACTGACTCAACACAATTTAAACTGAAATATGTCTCAAAATCTCATAGAAAGGAACACCTTCTAACATTATACAGAGCATTTAAGTTGGAAAAGTGACACGCAGCGAAGAGCAAGATTACAATTTCCAAAGAAATGATACATCTACATTGATCATTCAAACCTAATGGGTGTGTGTTTATCTATTGGTGCTTTCATTAACAATGGTGGTTATACTAGTTAGTATATCGAATATTATTACTTTTTATTTTGATGCATTGTTTATTATCATACTTTTTGTTAGGCCTCAAAAAGTTGTATTTAGGTTTAACCTATATCTAACTAGAGATATTAATGAGATTACAGCCAAAATTACCATCAACAGCACAGAACATTCTTATCTTCATAAGTAGATCTCAGATTCATTTACCTATACTGATGGCCAGGTTGATTTTTAGTTTAGCTCTAAATACATAGTTTACTCTGATCAGAACTTACTGCTATTATTATTATTATTCCATGAACAAACACACTACTAAGTAGAATCTTAACAGAATACTTCCTGAAAGTACTCCAGAAATGAAACTAATAAAAACCAGAATTTAACAGTAGTACTCTCTAACATTACTTCATAAACAAAACCATTAAAAAGTAGAATCTTACTGGAGTATTTTCTAATAATACAAACAAACACACTAACAAGAAGAAGCTGCAGGAGTGCTTTCTATTAACTCTTTCAACTCGGGCTCAGTCCCTGGGACCGACCTCGTAACCATTTTGTGCTTGTTAAAGTTTCATTCTATAACTTTTAAATTAGTAAGCGATTGTTAATGAAATTTGGCAGTTTATCAGTAAACATTACATTGCTTCAATATGCAAAATTTCTTTTTACTAAGTCTTAAGGTTTGTAAAGCAATGTTTCTCTCATGACTTTTTTTTTTCACATGTTGCCTATCTATTATGCAAAGTAATATTCATTTTAAGATGAAAAATATTTTCATGCAACAGAAAATTTTGAAGTTTTACATGCAAAATCTTTATAATGTCCGAATGGTTATCAAACATTTAAGAAAAAACTTTATATTTAACTGTTATTTTCAGTAATTAATCTCTGTACTGGTTCTGTAAATTTGACCGATCTCACAATCACCATAAAAAATTAGGAAATAAACATAAATTATGCCTCTTTCATTCTAGAATGAAAACAAATTATAACACGAAATCAAAGATGTTTAGATGAAATAGCTTAAATCTCATAACATTATGCATTTATATATACTTATTATTTTTATTATATTGACCTCTCACTCGTGCCTAGCTAACAATACAGAAGTTACAACTACGAGTCTCGCGTATTTTGTAAAATACAGTCACATTTCAATTATTATACATTATATATGTATATAGATTATTGCTATTTTGAAATAAGTTCTTAAAGTTATTTTTCCAAAACGTAGAACAGTAGATAAAGAAGTAAAGCAAACAATTATCTTTTCTAGTTACGACCTTTGTACTCAGTTGCTGCCTGACGTAGGTAGCTAAGCCTTTAAAAATTTTGCACATGGAGGATATGAAACAAAATATCTTTTTTAGTTTTTATATATATACATTTGAATAATGAAAAAATCGTAAATTACTACATCAATACCATATAATTCAACTATAATTTATCAAGCTTAGTAACTAAGATGTATTTTACTCTAAAAAAAATATGAAATTTCAAACAGACTAAAGACACAACCTACCTCACTGAAATCTTGGTTCAAAAGAAAGAAATGGTGCTAGTCACATTAGAAAGGCTGAGAAAAACCACTAGGGGGACATTCTGAACTTTCAATTGGTCATTCATGTCATATATAGAAGTAAGTGTATATAAGGGAGCATTTCCAAAAATGGAAAGAGGTGGGTGGGG
>NW_013667225.1:234689-235771 GCF_000517525.1 Limulus polyphemus | reverse complement strand
AAATAAGTTCTTAAAGTTATTTTTCCAAAACATAGAACAGTAAATAAAGAATTAAAGCAAACAATTGTCTCTTCTAGTTATGACTCTTGTACTCGGTTGCTGCTTGATGTAGGTTACTAAGCCTTTAAAAATTTTGCATGTGGGGGATATGAAACAAAATTTTTTTTTTAGGTTTTATATATACTTTTGAATAACTAACAAATCATAAATTACTACATCAATACCATAGAATTCTAGTATAATTTATCAAATTTAGTAACTAAGCTGTATTTGGGTCTAAAAAAAATTTGAAATCTTGAGCAGACTTAAGACAACCTACCTCATTGAAATCTTGGTTCAAAAGAAAGAATGATGTTAGGTACATTAGAAATCCTGATAAAACCACTAGGGGGATATTCTGAGCTTCCAATTGGTTATTCATGTCATATATAGAAGTAAGTGTGTATAAGAGATCATTTCCAAAAATGGAAAGATGTTAGCAGGGTACCACCGTTTGATTTATTACGTGAGCAATATTTCAGAGAACAGAAAATACATGAGGTTCTTTTTTATATTCTAGCTTCTCAATATCTGTAATTTGAATTTCTAATTCGTATGAAACTACAGACTTAGTATTTTGATTTAACAAACATCTACTTTGAACCAGTGCTGCATTCAACATGCCATGTGACACACAAAAATTGATGTTTATCTGTGTTTCTTAATATTTACTTTTAAATTAAGAAATTGAGTAATGTATAGTTCTAAAATTTGAATTATAATATACAGTTTGATAGCAAACTTATTGATATAAATCCATGAATAATAGTTCAATAACATTTTGATTGCAAGTCAACAAACGAGATGACATGGCCTTTAACCTGTGACCCATCTTGAAAGGGTTAATACTCACGAAACAAACTCAGTAATACGTGGCATCTCATAGAAATAGTTTCTTTCGTTATTCTACAAACAAAACCAAGTAGAATCCCATGGGAGGACTTTCTAACGTTACTCGATGAACAAACACACTACAAAATAGATTATTATAGGTGTAATGCCTTAACATTACTCCACGAACACATACACTACTTGGTAAAATC
>NW_013667225.1:201705-234050 GCF_000517525.1 Limulus polyphemus | reverse complement strand
AACAAACTGAAGAAAAGGGAAGAACATTGCTGTCAAACGAATATGCATCCTCATTCATCCCAATTTTTCGTGTGTGAAATCTATGTGTTATGATGTTTTGCATACAGGAATTACTGTAGAACATGTAAAAATGTCAAGACATTAAAACCATTGCAGGCCTGTGTAATCACATTTTAACTTTTTTCTACATAATAAATGCTATGAATAATTACTTTTGTGTTTTGAATATGTTTTTGTTTTTTTTACATAATAATTGCCATGAGCCTTTGCATGAAAGCAGATTAATCTCTAGGATAATTTTATGTGTCTACCTCTATCTCCCTCCCAGGCACCTCACTAGCAACCTTGGTGGCCCCCAGAAACCTCTCATCCAATCAGTGAATTATAAGAATGTCCTTAACTTATGCATCATCACAAGAACAAAAATGTAACAATTACTACTCAACAACAATGCAGACAAGTAGTTTGAAAGAATTAGAATTGTTTTTAATATGGATAAGAAAACAGTTTTACAGTAAACCTAAAAAGTATTCAACTTAACCATACTGTATTGCTACCTGCTACTTAAGATTCTGCTAAAGCAGTAGTTAAAAGCTACTGTAACACAACAGTAAGTTTTTAACTTAACCATACTGTTAGATATACACGTCTGTTTAAGTTTACTGCAAGTATTATGATTTAGATGGGTTAAGTATAACATTAGTGTTAAATTTAGTTATTGTTTAGAAGCAATAGTTTATTGCAAGTTTGTTTTTGTAATTGTGTGTGAATCACATGTTATGTAGTTCAATTGTTGTGAATTGGCTTTCGTTATATTATTATGTCTTGTTACTAGAACCTTCTAAGTTTTTCTCACTGTTTTAATTGAGTATTATAATATCTCAAAGTATGTAGAAAGTTCTAGAACTTGGTCAGGCTATAAATATGCATATAAAACGTAGTTCTAGTCAAGTTAGTAGGATAACTAGCTAGATTGAGACTGAATGATTGTGAGTTTAGCTATAAATAATGTATAGTTACATTTTTTTTGTCAAGTAAAATTATCATAGACTGTATTGTAACAACAGAGCAGGAACAATAATTCATCGTGTCAATTGAGTTTTAAATTAATTAAGCCAGCCTGTGTGTTAAATTTGACAAAAAAGGGAGAATTATATATATATTTGAGTTGTTTTAATATATTATTTTAAAAAAAGTGGATTGTGTATCCAGCCCATTCATATGTAAAAACATGAAACATACTGTGCAACCACCTGCTACTTTAGATTCTGCTAGAACATTATTTAAATATTAGTGTCACATGACAGTACTGAATCAGTTCATTATTAAGTTTTTGTTACATCTATGTGCACCAACATAAGAGATGGAGAAAAAAAAAAAGAAATTCTATGCATAACAATAAGAATGCAGACCTACCAGATGCTTTGGCTGCCAAGCAGAGTGTCTATTATTAGATCATGCAAATATAAAACTGCATTTAGTATACTGGCTCCGAATAATTCACAGAAAAATTGCATTGTGATATACTGAGATACAAATTTTTTGGAATATATTGGAAACTTTCTCACTTGTAATTTTTCTCATTTATCAACAACGTCATCTTTTTTAACATCTTTTTTTCTGTCTAACATGCTTCCAAACACCATTCTTGGAACTTTTCATCACAACAAGCTGTATCTCTTCTGTTCATCTGCCATTTTGTAAGGGACTCAACTCTCATGAAATAACACCGTTTGGTCTCAAAGTCATAATTAATGTGGAATATTTGATAAGAATGTTAATGTATTCCTTACCTAAAAATGTATCTTAGGTAAATACCTCTCTGCACAATTAACAGCTATAACCTCACACACGGCTGTGAAGATTTGTTAGCCTTGAATGAAGCTCCCACCCTACTTATTATAATGTTTTGTGTTGTTAGTTTAATATATAGGTATTTAGAACTAACAAATATCTCCCAAGCTGGCCTAACTTCATGAGATATTACTGGAATTGCAGCTGAAATCATTGTTAACTGTGAGGGTTTCCAACTGACAAGACAACGAATTCTAATCTTAGTAAGCAGGAATGCAAGAAAATAATACTTAATTAGCTGTACTGATTGCCAGGTTGGTTTTTAGTTTTGTTCAAAGTATATAGCTTGCTTTAATCAAAGTTAATAATAATACCATAACTGAAATAACACAACATTTTTACTTTGTTATAGAGAAATTTTAATATTTTAAATTTCTGGTAGTCACAGAAAAAAAAGTGTTATCACTTACAAAAAAAAATTACTTTTCAAATTTTGACAAAATAAATAATCTCCAAAAAACAACGAACAAACCTTTTTATTTTATTGATAGTTTAAATATTTTACCTATAATAAAACAGCAAACAAGTTAAGTGTTAAAGAAAATCATAATTAAACTATAAATGCATTTAGTTGTCTAGACAAAAAACAAAAAAGCTGAAGTTTTTTTAAGTAACAGCTCTTACGATAATAATTCTTTCCTAATACATATTTCGTATTATAAAATTAACTGAAAAATTAAAAATAACAACATATTAAAAACAATCTTAACATTTATGGCTTACATTACACAAGTAGAGACACTACAATGTGACAGTACTAAATTAAAATAGAGATATACTATGGTCAACAGCATTTAATCTGTTTCATATATCCTGTACAAAATTTACAGTGTAATTAGTTATTTGTTAACCACTTTTTGAATCGTAAGATTGGGTATTCATGTCAAGAATAGACAGAATTGTCTAGAGTCAACATTTACAAGCAAGGCTGCATATCATTAATTTGTATAAATAAACAATGCACACTGACCGGCTTTTGTACATGTGCATCAAAACAATGGCTTTTCTACAATTAATAAACAAGTGTCTGTCTCAAGACATAATTCATATGTCTGATGATTAAACTTTTACACGCTTAATCTCTGCTCTCTCTTCTCACAAGCATATCTTAGTATTTGTGATGATTTTTCTCATATTTAACAGCTTCAATAATTATTTTATTTTCAGAAGACTTACAAATTTATCCAAAACAATAAACTTTAGTTACATAGAAATATTTATGTACATAAAAAAAAAAGGTTTATCAAGGGCAGCAACATTAGTAAACAACTATAATCAGCGTTCACTCAAGCATTTATGGCCTGTCTGACATGTCTCAGACAGGAGGGGCCTACCACAGTGTAAAACCTGCCTTTTACTTTAAGAAATGGACTGGTCCATTAACAAAAAGTATTCTTTACTTCAGCATGGTGTTACTCCATAAAGAGTACATGTGTAAATGCAGAACCTACCCTTCAGCCCAATGCAACATGGGACTGTACCACACCAGAAAAGGCAGACAGCAGGAACATGGACTGAAAGGATTAAGTTTTTTCACCTTTAATATGTCTGCAGCTTCTATCACTCTGCACACATACACTTGTACATATATAGAGCCAGGGAGCTTCTCTATATTTATGTAGTACATGGCTTTTGTGTTTTAATTTATTCAACTGTTTTATTTCTGCAAATGTTTCTATACACAAAAACTCTCCCTACTGTAATCACTTGCATAATACTTACTTTTATATAATTTGTTAGCCTTTTTTTTTCTTCATAAATTGAGGTATTTCATTTTCTTCCATAAAACTTACTGACTAGGTTGTCACTTTTAGTTTATTTCATTTACACTTAACATTCCTGATGTTCTTTTATAACCTGACTAGAATTTATTCAGTTTAACTTTTACCAAAATAAAAAAACATTCCAAAAAATGCAAAACTAAAAGGCCTCAGTGCTTAAAAAAAAGTTATTTGTTAACTGCATTCACTATACCTGAGAGGAACGAAAACATTAGCACAGAATACACATGAATGCAAATTAAAAATTATATCAAAATATCTTTGTGATACAGTAATTCTTTAAAAGAGTGCCTAGAACCAGTGCCTTACCAACATCGCTCTGTACAAAACTGCAGAGGGAAGAAATATCAGCTTTATCTGTCAGTACACTTGTATCATTTTCAAAAACTTACCACTTGACACACATTTACCAAATAAAAACACACTTCTCTGTATTGATATTCAACCATCCTTTCCCTCTACCATACAGAAAGTAAGAATATTAAATCTTAAACTTGAATAAGACCTCAATGCTCATTCTTACAGGTACAAGTTTAATGATCATTCCAGTTCCGAGATAACCTCTCTCCACACCAAAGTCTTTTTTTGTTTAATATGTATCTCATTTTAACAAAAGACGTGGGTCAGGAAATGTACAACTGTCTCAATATAAAATATTACAATTCAAGTGTTGTGTAGTACCATTGATCAAAGTATCAGTAATAGCATTATGTATTATCATGCATCACCAAACACACAACAATGTGGTCATATCTAAGAAATACAAATTCACAAGTATGCAGTGTTTCAACCTCTAGATAAAGTTCCCTACTTTTAGCAAGGCACTTCTTTCAACTAGTCATTTCATCTAAACACATAATTAACAGGGAGTATTTAATATAATAATTTAATAAAAATCTTGTCAATATATATTACAGGTGGTGAGCAAGTAACTTCTAGTCAAAACGTTTTTTTTTGAATAAATTAAATCTTTAACTTATAAAAGGGACAACATTTATTGCTTACTCTGAAGGAAAAATCTGTCTTGGTAAAACTATTCCAATTTAGTACATCTGCAGTTTCAAATACAAAGGTGTTTTGAATACAACCCTGAAATTAACTCAATCAATCACCTATAAGCATCACCTAGTGTCTTGTAAGATAATCAATTAATCAAATTAATTCATGTCATGAAAATAATTTACTACTCTTTCCAACTTTTACCGTTTTCGATTACTGCAACTATCCAGTAACTGAAATTGTAGTTAAAATAAATAATGTCACAAAAATAATAAACTAATCAAAATTAGTGTTTCAGATTATTACTGTTTTCAATTATTCAATTATTATTATCGAAATGTTACCATTATGTTTTTTGTTGTTAAACATAAAGCTACACAGTGGACTGTCTGTGCTCTTCCCACTGCAGGTATCCAAAACCAAATTTTTGGCTTTATATGTGTTTTTTGTACCTCTTGAGGATAATTAATTAGTTGAATATGATCATTTAGAAGCCCAACAATTAATCAATCAGCAAGTTCCAGTAAATTCCCAGCTCTAATTCTGATACACCATTCCTCAACACTATCAAACATATGAAAAACAAGAGACCATTTGATCCTTGAAAGCTGTCCTTGTATACTCACCTTTGAGAAAAGTAAAAACTTAAATCCCCACTTTATTTTTTTCAAGAAATCATCATCTCCTATCTTAAACTCTTTAAGATGTCATCTCACACTACTGCTAACAGCAATCTATTCCATAAGTCAATCACTCTCTTCAAAAAATAAAACCAATTTAACTGGAGCCTAGCCCGTCTTTTCAAATTTTAAATTTATTTCATCTCATCCTATTATCTTCAGAATATAGAACAAAAGAACTTGGAGGTCTTTATTCTATAAATTTCCTAGATAATCTTGTTGGATCTAATTCTCCAATAAATCTTTTAAAAACCTAAAAGCAAATTTTACAATACAGAAAATTATTTTTAACTAAGCTTTCTCAGAGCCAAAATTTGTGTTCAACCCTGATGCTAAATTGCCAGTAAAAATTTTCTATATCATTATTTTAAATAAAATCAGTATATCAAAACCATGAGAGCAAAGCAATAATAATGATTGAAAATGTTTTTGTTAAAAATAACACTGTCCAGTATTTGATGTTTGTCTATATAATGGCCAATGACATCAAAAGGATACATGAAATACCAGAAGTTTCACAGATAGGCTAGAAGACACAAAAATACAGGAAAACTAGGGATTTGGTTAAAAAAGAAACTAGAAAACAATTCTGAGTCTAACAGCAAGGACATTTTTTTTAATATGTTAAAGAACAGAAAAACATTTAAATGGGAATTAGACCTAAAGAATACTGATTAAAAGGTTTTTATTGAAGATTATGAGATGTCTTAACTTTTAATTCTTTTCTTCTCTTTATCCAAAAGAAGATAGTAATAATATTCTTGACCCTGAGCATTTTATGGAAAATAGTGGCATTAAACTGAGTCATTTAGATGTTAAAGTTTTGAAGGTGAAGTAGGAAGACTAAGAGATAACAAATAGATAAAGCCCCAGGGTTAGGTTACATTTTACCCAATGTTTTAAAGACCAAATATTCAAGTCTCTCTTTCATTTATGATACATCAACAGACAGTGAGCTGGTAGATTAGGATTAGAGAGTCGCTAATGCAATGCATATTTTTTAAAGAGAGGGAAATAAGATTTGCCCCAGAAATTATATGCCAGTTAGTATTATATCTGTAATGGGAAAAATTCGAGGTAGTCTGATAAAAAAAGCTTTACAAAATCATTTAATGAAATATGATATCATCAATGAAAGCCAACATGGATTCACCCAATGGAAATCTTGCCTTACTAATTTGTTTTTTGTTTTTTTTTATCAAATATTGGTTTATCATTTTGCCAACAGAAAGAGTGTGGGCTTTAATTTTCAAGAAGCTTTTAATAAGATGCCAAACACACTAGTCAAGAAAAGCCCAAGAACAGTGGTTAAGGAAAGACTAGTTAATTGGATTGTAGGGTTCACTGGATGGGAGAAAGAAAAAGGGTTGATATTAATGGAGTCATCAATCTCGACTTTTGTTACTAATGAATTGCCTGAGGGGTAAATGCTTAAACCTTTGTTTCTTCTTATTTACACTGACGATATTCATAGGGGTATAATTAGTAAAGTTTGAAGTAAAATACCAAACTCTTCAGTATTTCCAGCTGTACTGAGGATGTTGAGGTATTACAGAATGACTAGGTTAATCAAATGACCTTGACCTTTCACTGTATAAGTTGTAAGTATTTGAGTTATAATAATCTGATCACACATTTAATATAAAAACAACCCCACTGGATAATATGAAAGAGTATGTGTTCTCTTAAAGGCTATCTGCTGTGTTCACCGAGGGGAATTGACCCCTGATGTTAGCATCGTAAATCCGAAGACTTACCACTGTCCCACCGGAGGGACATAACTGAAGCAAAAATATTGGCATAGTTTGGGATAAGTAACTCAACCCATTAAAGTAGTGCTCTGCTGCTAGTAGTAAACCTAACAGAATTTTAGGCTATATTTAAAGACGCACCGTTTACAAGTAAAAAAGTTAATTATCTATTATCTCTACATACAAAGCACTAGTTAGATTTCACTTGTAATACTGTGTCAGTTTTAGTCTCATTATATCAAAAAAGGATATTGACCTATTTGAAAGGGTTCAAAGGGTACTAGGAAAAATATCTTACTGATATAAGTTGGAGATTTCTTATTTTCTCTCGAGAAAAGAAGGGTAAGAGGTAATCTAACTGAAGTTTACAAGATTACAAAGGGTATCAAGAGGATAAAGGTGTTTAACATTTGTGTTACATTCTGAAAACAACAGGATAACAGAACACAAGTTTAAAATTTGAAAAATACAAACATAAACTCCAGCTAAGACAATTTTTTTTCTTTAATAGGGTGACTGATATATGGAATAAGATGCTGTTGGAAATCATGGAGACAAGAACTATACAGAAGTTTAAGAGAACTGATGATTCTTAAGAATAAAGGGTAGATTTAAATTTTTATTTTTTTCAAGTGAGGTTGTATGGGGACAGTCTTGAAGAACCAAATAGTGCCTTGTTCTCAGTATATTAACATATGTTAAGGGAACATCTAATATATTTTCTCACAATGCCTCAAATGAACATTATTTTCTGCTTTACACCCTTAAATTTTAAAAAATTTTTGGTATCTACCAGGATCCACTTTACAATATGACCAAGAAAATTTTTTATGCTTATCCAACTTTTTAAAAATTAATGATCATAATTATTTTTTAATGATTAGCAGACTGCTACCTGTAATTTCCAGATAAGATATATTTCCCATAATCCCTCGAATTAAATACCATAAATAACATTCTTAGATGACTCCAGATAATGAACATCCCTCAATGACTTTTATGTTTTAAGTGATATCCTCAAAATATACACACATACTCAACACAGTAACTACATTGTAAAAACAATGTCGTTCAGTGTATCTACTAAAATATTTTTTCTGTTTAACTTGAAATTATGCAATATATGTTTTATAGTTGAAATAAGCACTTAGTGTTTGCAGTTCTGTTGGTCATTACAACTTTATACATCTTGAAATAATTTAAATATTACTTAAGGTTTAGACTATAAATTGTAATAACGTCAACAGGGTAATAACCCTATAGTTTTGAAAGAAACAACCCTTACCCCCTATGCTACAAAATACACTCACCCAAAGCCTCACTCTGGTAGGGCTTGCCGCGCCACATTAATATGCTAATGAGTTATACTTATCCCTACTCTTATCCCACTATCCATCTCTGCTATATATACTTGATATATAATAAATAACATAACTGATAATTTAATATTATAATATATCAATGTTCTAAATATTAAATTTCTCCTCAGAACGCACATTTAACCGCGAAAAATCAAAACAAAGCCCATGTGATCAACATAGACGCCGGTCAGACGATACACGAATAATGTTACCCTCGAATTTCACTTTAAAAATGTTGGTTAGGGCCGTCATTTTACATTAACTTGGAATAATTAGAAAATTTCCATGTAATGGTAGACAAACCTAACGTTAAAACAATCGACTGTAATTGAAACATGGAATATCTAGATTACACATGTGTAATAAAGAATAAAAAACAAAAACGTTAATAACGAACAATTACGACAAAGTTAGACAAACAACAAACGGAAATATTTGCGCGCTCAACGCTACCCCAACTGCTTACTGATCCGCCACGAACAGAACAGGTAGGCTAGTCTACATATATTACAAAAGTACTGGCTACTATGGCAGTAATACGAATGATATTTTTACTAACCAGCCAATGAATCATCCTCTGCTTCTTCTGTACCTACTTCGGACTGATCTTCGGACATATCTTCTTCTCGCCTGGACGGTGTGGGCATTTGAAATAGAATATATTACACACCAATCTCACAAAGCACGATATCGGAAGTTAGTCCCTAAAATTATTATCTGAACGCTAAATCCTCACCCCCCACGACAATACAAGAAAGAGCTTAAGCGCATGCGTTTAATGACGTAGGACGCTCCCTGACATCCCATAATAGTTTCTCCTGGGGGTCCGGTAAGAGTCACGTGCCCAATGAATGTGAATAATAATTTAGTAGAGTAAACATAAAATTAAATTTCAGTATTTCGTTGCACAGGTAACAGTTACATATGTGTATATATTTATTACAGATTTTTTTTTATTATTATTCAGGTAAAAATAAAACATTTAAGCAATCTACATGAGATCCGCTATCAAAGACGTGGTTGGTTTTCTACTATTTCTCTTTACAAATTGGTAGACGGGCCCTTCTTTAGTATTATTGATTTGCAGCAGTTATTTTAAAAAATCGGAAGTGCTGCAGTTTAATCAAATGCAACAGATTTTGAGTGACAGCACTTTTTTCAAGATCAATAAATAAGACTTTTCATATTTCAAAGTTATAAGGAAGCAAAGTATCTGTTACAAAGTATAATATTTGAACATTACTTTAAGTAAATAGTGTACATAGGAAAAAAAGTGTATAGTGTTTATTCGCATTAAAAACAAGCTTTTTGCAAAAGTAACTAAATTTCGTAGGTTTCCAGTAATAAACATTATTTCGATATCAAAATGCAATCTTTTAAAAATGTCGTATTCAAAAATAGTTTATGAAACAAAATTTATACTGAAGAAAGCACACATGCAATTTTCAAAGAAAGAGACATCAAAAGCTAGATAAGTAAACTGCTTCTATAAAAGAAAACTATATTTAAAAGGAATTCTTTATTTTGAAATATTGGGCCTTAATGATGCATATTTTGGTGGCTTCACTGTTACGTTTTGTTATACCTCTAGTTTTGTACCTGTTAATAGTTTATAGTCGGGTTATTGTATGCTTTTTGTGATATATTATCATTAAAGATGCATAATCAAGTGGTAATTAACTTGCCTTCAATACCTTGTAGACGCTCATCGCACAAATGATGATTTAGTAAATTCTACTAGAATAATACAATTTTTGGAGTACGTAAATTAATTTGGAACGACTAGTATACTACAGAACAACTCTGATAAAGAAACGCTTATTAGCGTCAAGCATTTCAAATGATAAAGATACATCTCTGAGGTATTCGGTGTTCTGTTTTATTCGCGAAGCTTTTCTACAGGAAGGATTCCCTAGACTATAATTAGAAATCTAAATCTAAAAATGCAAACTGCATGGACAGAGTCGTTCATTAAAATACTTTTAAACTTAAAAGTAAAATTGAAAAAATATGTTGTTGATTTAAACATGTTTGTTGTCTATTTACCTTAACAACAAAATTATAGTGATTTAATTGGATTACATAGGCCTAATTAATTTTAAATATAAGAAGTATTACTACAGGTTCAGTTTACGTTGACATATTCGTAAATAGTGAAATGTTTCCAACAATTATTATTTTTTTTCCTAAATGTGACATAGTTTTTGTCTATCAAGTCTTCCAGAATTATATAAAACATGTGCAAAATATATGGATAGTTTCTTTCATTTACAATTCAGATGACATTTCCTTATTACTGTCCCTTGTTTGTTACGAAATAAAAATTATGAAGTCGCGATAGTATAAACAATTTGTCGCTTAAAATTACTTTGGTTTATTTATTAATTTGCGGGAAGTCTATATGGCAATAACATGCATGTTCCACACGGTAACGTGTCCATGACATAATTCTGTGGCAAACAATGTGAAAACGCGTTCTATGGCTTTGTTTCAATGACCTCTCGTCTTTATACAATGTGTGTATGTAATTCATATTAGACTATATAGACTACACTGAGACACACATATATGCAGGTATATAGATACACGTGTATGTGTGTGTATGTATACTGAGTCTGTCGTGTTTTCTTTATACCATTTTCTTGCAGTTCTTCCTTCTTCTTCTGTTTTTTTTTTTTTGTGTTTCAGTATATTGAGTATATGAGTCTTTTGTACCGCCATGATTTCAAATAGTGAATCACACACATCTGTATCAAACTTGGAATCACAATCAAAGTTCGCAAAAATTACTCAATCATAACTTCCAGTAAGTGAAGACGAACACAACTAGAGAACAAGAAAAATCGAATAAAACGAATAAAAAAAGCATTTCTCAGAAGCATATGTTAAAAAGCAACAACAACAAAAAATGATGATGAAATATTAGCGCTTTCAACAGATGGATCTGTCTTCTAACAGTCGTTATCTATCATTATAATTAAACATAAGCCAGTCTGACAGGAAATATAGATGGAAGACAGATAAATGTACTGACTGGACGAGAGAATAGAAAATTATAATTAAATAAAAGAGTTTAATTTCGAGAAAACACGTAAAACATACGATGTCAAACTGTTTTACATAGTCATCGACGTAAACGTTTCTGGTCACGAACACCTGTTATTTAAGACCAACATAGTTAACATTTTTAGGTAATAGTTACAAGCAGTATTCAACAATCGTTCTTACAGGTCAATGCGAAAGGTCAAAATAGCATTGTTAGAATAGTTGGTATAAGCTCATGATGTGGAATAGAATACTTGAAAAAGCTATGCATTTTAAACGCATTGTCATACATATCTTTAATAGATCTATGCAAATTTCAAAAATACATTTTCAATTATTAATTATTATAAATTCACTGCTACTTTCTAGAAGCTGTTATCAAAAAAGTAGCTGAGAATTTTTATAACTAAAAACAAAAAGACATCGAACAAGGAAGAAAACTGGTATAGGAAGCGTGTTGCTTAAACACAATTACCTACATCATACATACATACGCACACACACACACACACACATATATATATATATATATATATCAGTAGTCGTTCGTTTGTTTAAGCGTGAAGCTGCACAGTGGGCTGTCCGAATTTTAGCGTTATAAGCTCAAGCTTACCGATGCCTCGTCGGTAAGCATTAGATGATTTAGTGAGAAGTGTTTCTCTCTCCCAGCCTCATTCTCTTCATCTTTACTGCTGGTACAACGAGAATCTATATGCGTGCACGTGTAGATATATTTATATATTTCTTTTCATTAATCACTATTTGGTTAAACGTGACTATTTTAGACGGCACTTGTGCTTTCTCTCTGGTTTGCAGTTCAAAAATAGGGACGGCTAAACCTGAACATATAGGTCTACGACCTAGCTGTTGAGCCCATTATGTACATAAGGTCTTGCTCGGGTGAACAAACAGACAACTTCTTTACTAAGTGCAAACTTACTCGAGACAAAATCATTACTTTACCAAAATACTGTTAATCAAGGCGTATATTTTAATAGAAAAATACTTCTAATACATACAAAATTAGTTACACAATGGGCTATATGTGCTCTGCCTACCGCAGGTACCTAAATCCAATTTTCAGCGTTATAAGTCATCAAACTTGTCGCTGAACCACCGAAGGCCACAAAATATATATGGATACATTGATTCACTTTACGCCTCGCCAGGAGGTAGACGTACTCGACAATCTATGTACACACATCTCACGATAGTAAAACAAAAATGTTTTTTAGCAGTATGCAATTGCTAAAATTCTATTATCATCATTGCTTAATTTAGAGATATTTCTCAAACAAGATTTTTAAACAATTATTCATGGAGTGCGGCAATGTGTCTTCCTACTTATATAAAAAAGGGAAGAAAAGAGCGTTACAAATTCTCATTGAATGAATAATCATGTCAGCCACGTGTCTCGTGACAATCTTTCTACAACTACAGTCAATGATAAAGAAGCTTTTAAATTTATTTTTGTGCCTCACAATTTTTTTTCTTGCTTACAATCTTATCGTATTGTTTTAAAACGTTTTCCTACTACAGAGTGTGCATTCGAAATATATTTCTAATTGAAGCATTTTATTCGAAAAGTTAACAAACAAGGTCGAAAGACAAAGCAACATGATATTTTAGCTGACACCTGGTGACTGTAAATGAATTTGATTTTAATTAAATAAACAATTATTGATAGTTTCCATATACGTTTAATTATTACTTCAGAGTTAAACAACAAAAGAAATGTGAAAAGGAGTTGAAATTCAAAACAATAAATTATGTCTTGTCAAAGAAAACCGTAATCAAAAGTTTCTAGTGGGATTTAAATATAAACTAACGGAGTTTTAATGTTATAATATTGGAAGAGGAAATATTTCATATTAAACATCTGATGTCTTTTATTACACCTGCTACTGTGTGATCATACTGTAGAAATATCTGAGTTACTGTTGGCCTGTAAATATTTGAAGAGATTAATTAATGCCACAAGAAAATTTTTTGAATTGTAAAATGACTTGAAAATTTTACGTTGGTAATGGAGTTTATATATGAGTCAGTGCAAAGAAGCAAACTAAAATGCCGCGTGTGTGTATATCTGGATTGTTTGTTTTGAATTTCGCGGAAAGCTACACAAGTGCTATCTGCGCTAGCCATCCCTAATTTGGCAGTGATAGACTAGAGGGAAGGAAGTTACTCAACACCACCCACAGCTAACTCATGTGCTACTCTAATACCAACGAATAATGGGATTGGCCGTCACTTTATGACACCCCCACGGCTCAAAGAGCGAGCATGTTCGATGATAGGGATTCGAACCCCGACCCTCAGATTGCGAGTCGGACGAGGCCCATATTTAGATTTATTAGCGCCAGTTTCATCTTATATATACAGAAAGAGAGACAGAAAACATATCTTTTACGAGTCACTAACTTGGCATTCGATAAGTCTCCCAGTGACTCAGCGGTAAGTTTGATAGCTTACGACGCTAAAAATCGGATTTTGATAGCCGCAGTGGGCAGAACACAAACAGTAGATAATCCATTGTATTGCTTAACGCTCTCTGCAAACCACTCCTTTGAATTGACAGCTTTTAAACTGTCATATTGCTCACGTTACACACTTACATGTTTTTAGCTCTGCTTTTACTACTTTCATACAGAAATTAAATATATCCTAAACTTTAAGAATGATACTTGCTTTATTTAAATCGCTTTGCGTGTACACATATGTAACTGTCAAGTATCAAATACAAACTGTTTAAATACAGCTGAAGTTTGCTTACTGGAATAACCAGTATTTATATACAAACACGCACATACATACACACGTATATATATTAAATTAAAACTCAGACTAACGATCAACGTGTTTGGTTACTGTTATTTGTAAGGAAGTTGGTATTAACAAAGTATTATGATACCACAAAAGTAAATAAAAATGACGTCACCTCTGAGGAAACCAATCGATACCCGTGGTGGGCAGAGCACAGTTAGCCCGTTGTGTAGCTTTGTGCTTAATTACAAACAAGCAAACCTCCTCATAGCTTTACATGTTGTCAAGTATCAACCACAGAGAAAAAAATAAATATCAATTTTGATCGCAAGTATAAAAATAAATAAAACATGCCTTTTTCACACACACTTTGGCTACAAAGGAAGTGCGTATACATGTATCTCTTAAAAACAAAATAGATCTTATAGTATCCCCTTCCCCGTTGTAGTTCACTCGTTGTTATTTTTTGTTTTGCCCTTCTTACTGTCATGACTGTTTATAAGTGCTGTTTTTACGTTTTCCTTTCCAATGCTGTAAAGTTTACTCATCTTCTTTTATTCAAGTTATGTACATTATTGGCGATCGTACTCCTTTACCCATGGCAGTGTAGTATGTGGGCATATCAGGCGTTTTCTATTTTCCTTTTTTATGTAGAATTTTGTACAGCTTTTAATTACTTTTTTTCGAAATCTGTGCAATTTCACCATCACAGGTGGTCAAGTAAATCGTTAAGTTAATTTTGTTTTAGCCCTCTTCCCCCCCCCCTCCCCCTTTGTTAATCTATGATGATAATACTTGTTTTGCTCATCGGACGTGGAAATAATGCTGCAAATTGTACAAGAATGTCGACAGCCAGTGTCCTCCATTAGTAGGCCATATTATATCTCAAGATTAGAGCTTCCCTCCATGTTTGAATAACGGTGACCAGACACGTAAGTAGCGCTAGTTGCTATGGTTAAATCCGACATTTCCCCTTCAGTAAGACACATTAGATTTAAACACCCGTGTACCTGATCCTGTGTGAATTGATTAGTAGGAATATGTTTCGAGAGAAAACACCGATCTAATCAACTTAAAATTCAAATGAAAGGCGACTATCCAACTTAC
The DNA here is from genome assembly GCF_000517525.1 of Limulus polyphemus. Taxonomy (NCBI): domain Eukaryota; kingdom Metazoa; phylum Arthropoda; class Merostomata; order Xiphosura; family Limulidae; genus Limulus; species Limulus polyphemus. Next base: position 218,709 of record NW_013667225.1, on the reverse strand, counting down.
ATTAACAAGTACACTCACGCCACGGTATTTTGTGTCTATGATTAATAATGATTGTTTTCATTGTGTGTTTCAGATTGTGTCCTGCCTGTTTATTTCTTTACTCAAATTTCGTAGGTTGTAGTTAAAATCAGTATACATTCATATGCCAATCCTTCCGTTAAATAAGCCTGGATTCTGTGAATTTAAATATTTCGATGAAAACTAATATATATATATAATAAAAGGGTATGCTGGCTACATGTGAGGCTCACATAAAATTGTTCACCAGTTCTTCTGAATAATGAGTAGATTAATTTGAGAACATAACAATTAATGAAATAGGGTATTAAAACGATAAATAGCCAAAATAATGTAAAATAATTCTTACGCTAGCTCTGATATGTTGTGACATATATAAATAAAAATAGATAATAATTACATATTATACTTAATTTAGTTCCTACTGTAACAGTCATTGTGAAGCAATTTTTGCTAATACAAACAGAATCTCAACAACTACTACGTTTGTGGTATCTCAAACTACCTCAAGAGCCCTGGTATTAACGAACCTCGTTGATACTGGATACAGCAGATATAATGTGGTTGACATGATATTGTTGTAATATGTTTAGTAGGATTGGCCGCATTCTTTTGAATTATCTGGTAAAATCAATGCTAAGTCCAGTCCACGTGACGATAACGAACTAATTCATTTTTTCATTAATGTTTGTTACACCTATGTTTCAGTTATAGAGCTAATTTCATAAATAACTTTTCAATACAAACTCTGCAACTAAATCTTGGCTTCTCCTCAAATACAGCACACACGCACACACACACATATATAAGCCACCCTCTGTTTGTAACGCTCCCTCTGTCGGTAACGCTCAACTCTCTGTTGGTAACATTCAAATTTGTCTCAAGCGGAAATCTAGAGTCGGGATTTTATGTTAACTTTTTTATTATTATATTTAAATTATGTGTAAAAACAACGTAAATATTTTTCAACGCAATAGGTGGCGCTACAATACATTATTACACACGTTTTCCACCTTTGGTAAGAAAGTTTTAAATATTTATTCCAAAAATTGATAAGCATTTTTAAAGAAAAGTTATACCTTCGTGAATTTACCCTTCACCATAAAATTCATTGTCTTTGCCATCATAACTAATAAATTACAGGATCAGATATTTTATTAGGCAGGAATATTTCTTAGAGAACCAGTTTTTTACATGGTTCATTCTATAAGTTTTATCATTTTGTTTATTTGAAGTTAAGCACAAAGCTACACAAGGGGCCGTCTGTGTTCAGCCCACCACAGGTATTGAAACTCGGTTTCTAGTGTTGTCAGTCTGCAAACATATCACTTTGCCACTGGGGGGTAGGTTTTCTCAAGAAGAACATTTGAACTTAACAACAAATATACACAAATCAAAATTGTAATCAAGGACAACTTACAGGAGATGGTCAAATATACAAAAAAAATTGTTACCATAAAATACTTGAAAAAGAATAAATATTCTCCATACATGCATTGTTACTACAATATAATTGATTTTACAGAACATGTTCATAAAACATTTATTTAGATTTAAATTTCAAAAGAAAAAAATCAATAAGCATTTACCATCATATGGCAGGTGGTTAGATAGTTTCATTACAAACTGCGAAATGTATGCCTAACTTAATTACTTTGACATAAAAACAAACATTTAGCTTACCAAGCAACTGAATAGCAGGATATATGCAATAAACTCTCACTACAATCATTGAACTGAATCACTCACTAAATACGTAACCGAATTCTCAATGATCTTCACACACAAACTCTCGTTTCTCCAAATTTCTAGATCATCAACTTTCTAGTATTACTTTATCATGACCCTGTTTAATAGCTCTCTCTAGCAAAAAAACTAAATTATACCATTGAAAATATAGCTTAAAATGCTACCCCCCTTCTTGGATTGTGAAATTCCTTAAACAGTTCTAATACAAAAACGAAACAGTAAACTAAACTTGTCCATTCACCAAGTATTTTTGGTGGTCTCTTCTGAGGCCCATGGTATGCAGATGGAGTAATATTTTACCCTTATCATCACTTACTGCCCTATTGCTGGGAAGTTCTACTTAGGTAGGTGTCGAATGAATCCACTGGTGGCTCTATCCTTGTTATTGCTCTGGGAGTGGCCTGGACAGCAACTCTTGGCTTCCCAGCAGCTTGACTTTCCAATTGCAAATTATTTTTGTTGTTACCTAATTGGCCGTTTTCACTGGTATATTTCCATATATGATCATGGTGGATAACCTATGGCTTGAACCACCTGTCTTTCTGGATCCTGTAACCCACATCATCGGTTCTTTTCATTATAGTATTTGGTATTCCCAACGTTTACTTGATTTTTAAGTTCGTATTTTCTTATTACAGAAATTGTTAAGTCATACTATGTCACTTCGATGAAATTGGCTTTTAACAGCATGAACATCATAGCTACTTTTCATTTTATCACAAGTTGATTTAAGTCTTTCCTGAGTAAAGTCGTGTATGTCATCTTTATTCTTCAGATCTATAAGAGTTTTCTAATCATTAATTTATCAGGATATGGTAGAGTGTTTTGTTTCATTATACCCCTCTCAATACGTGTAGATTTATTCCCAATAACTCCTGGTATGAGTATTTCATTTCTTGATGGTACAGTGACAACCCTCTATATTGTTACTGGATGCTCACCTTCTTTCATGCAGCAGTTGTCATACAGTACACAGGGATTTACTGGTAATAGACTGTGAAACTATTTGAAGCCAACGTAACCTCACATCCATATGAGTTCCCAGTATACACTCTTCGTCAATGTCAATTACACACACTTTACGAGGTGTGGAGAAGCTTTCTACAGTAAGGGTAACTTCCAAATTTTCTCTTGTTAGAACTTTATGTCCACTTACTGCTTGCACCAATCCGTCTTCTTTCTTCATTGCTGGAAGCAATTTCCCACCTTTCATTAGCAAGTCTGGACAAATAATTGTAGATGTAGAAGCAGTGCTGATCAATATAGTGCAAGGCTTCTCATCAATAAACCCATGGACTCGTGGCCTGGATTTTTTCAAATAATGAGCTTCTTATCTAATTTGGGGCAAAGTGGATATTCTCGGCCGAACTTTTACCCATAATATCCGTTATTTGTTTTTCCTGCCTATGGTTAGCTCTTAGTTGTTCTTTTGACTTTCTTGGGCTCGAAGACTCGTCGTTTGGGTATAGTCTTGATGCTTATAAACAGCTGTTGATTTCTCACAGTATTGGATGTTACGAGATAGCAAATTCTTTTTTTTTTAATGATTTCCTTCTATCGTTTAGTTTATTTATGAATTTTTGGTTGCATTAAAACGCTAACTCACCTTCTAGCTAATCACTTGTATTTTGAGTAAATATATGTGTATGATGAAACTGACACCAGCTTCTCGAGCGGTACTGTACGGATACTATTAATGTAGCAGAAGAATATGTAAAATTATGATCTCATGAGGTTGTACTCTCGTGACCTACTCTGTGAATAAATGTCCTGCCAGAAGCTTCACTGAGAGAGAGAGAGTCACGTGACAGTGAATTATTGTTGTTTATTACTTGATATTGTTATTGATATGGAAATGTATTTTTTTAATATTGTATTTTGTGTATTCTTTTGAAATTAGGTTTTTTTCCTTTCTAGTTCTTTTTTCTGATTCCATTATTATAGATCTATTAATATTTATGATAAATTGCTTGTTAATATTGGAGTGAAATCCTGGCCAGGCACTTGTTAATTAACTGTGATTTGGTAAGTGTTTAATTTATTTCTAAGTGTTGTTATTGTGAATAAATTGTTTTTCGTTGTTGAATTTGAATCCTGATTGTAGCAGTGCATTCATTGTAGACCGTTACATTGGCGCCTGAACAGGAACTTTGTTTCTCAATTTGATATCGAGTGATTAATTCAGCAATAATTTAAGTTGAGTTAAGTATAAGTTAACTCGTGTTTGAAAATAACTGTGTTACTATGGAAGTTAATGAAAGCTTGAAGTCTGTGTCTACATTAAAAGAACAGGTGGAAATGCTAACACGCATGGTGACTGATTTACTAGTGAGAGAACCTGAGTCTCCCTCCCCTCAACAACAAACGTCGAGAGTCCATTCTACCTGCAGTCCTGTGAAAAATTCATCTACTTAGGTCAACGCAGTCAACTTCCCACCCCTGACTGTTGGAAAGTTTGATGGTAAGACGGGTTCTAATGTCTTGGAGTTTCTTAAAAGTTTAGAAAGACATTTTTATGTATCAAGCACCTGAGAATAAATTGGTGGAAACTGCGGTTTCTTGTTTCAGAGGAGGGCCACTAGAGTGGTAGAAGGCTTTAGTATCAGAAATGACTTTCAAACACTAGGGAGAATTTAAAGAAACATTGATTAATTTGTACCGAGTGGTGTTAGATAATATCGAATTGGCTAAGGAGCTCTTTAGTAGGGGAGTTGGTTGATACGTTTATTTGGAAAACTGTGAAAATTTATAAATTATAGAAACCTGCAACTACAGAAAGAGAAACTGTAAAGAGTACAATATCAGAATTATAATAATTATTCTTTATTATAATATTTGTATTCCTGTTTTTTTAAGTTTACTAATAATACGAGCACCGCTGGAACAATAAACAAGAACCATTTAATTGTGAAGTGATTAAAACTGAGCATTGTAATAGATCTGTGCAATGTTATACTTGTAATCAAATAGGGAACTTATGTATGCATTGTTCCAAAAAATAAAATATGTAAACAGGGAACAAAGAAACGAATAACAGCGGTCGGGAAACAAGAGCAGGGATTAAATAAGGAGGTTTTGAGTCCCATGAAAGTAAAACCCTCTATTAACTAGTTAACAACAACTGAAACGGATCTTCCACACCTAACCCTAAAAAATAATGGTGTGAAAAGTAGTAGGTCGTATGGATACTGGGTCGAATTATTCAGTATTAAATGAAAATATATGGGAACAAATCAAGAGAAATGATACAACACTTCAACTAAAATCTTGGAGTAAAGGTAACGTGTTTTGCAGATGGAATGACGAACTGTCAAAAGTTAGAATATTTTGAAGCAAAACTATTAGTAACATATAGCATTGTGAACTAATGTTTTGTTGTCGTCAAAGATTTGGCTGTATCTTGTCTTATTGGATTAGACTTCATTCAGCAAATTGAAACAACCCATAACTTCTTCGCAAATGCTCTTGAATTAAATGTGCCATCTGTTAGGCATGATTTTGAGACTGAAAATACACTAATTGAAGAAGTGCAATGTTCACATTTAAAGGGGTAAAGACTGTGAACAATTAAAGCAACTTGTGTTGAAATATGCCGATATGTTTAACAATAAACCTGGCCTCAATGATTTGTCTGAACATAGTATTGTAACCACGACAGAAAAACAAGTGTTTGGTAAGCCTTATCATTATTCTCCCACTAAATGATCAAGTGGATGAAATGCTTTGTGATGAGTTAATTACCATTCACTTGTTCTTGGGATTCTCCAGTTGTTATTGCCAAGAAGACTAATGATTTTAGGTTCTGTGTTGACAACAGGAAGATAAATTAAGTCTCAGAATCTGGCTGTTATCTATTACTTCATATAAATGATATCTTGAATGCTTTGTCGGGGGCAACCTGTATCAGTACGTCAGATTTATCCAGTGGATATTGGCAAATACCTGTTAAGATGGAGGATCAACATAGAACCGCTTTCGTAACTGATAATGGACGTTATCAATTTATAGTGATGCCTTTTGCTCTTTAAAATGCACCTGCCATCTTCCAAAGACTTATGGATAAGGCATTAGCAGGAGAAATTGAATGTTTCAAGGCTTATATTGATGATATTATAGTGTTTTCACCCACACTAGAACAACACTTGAAAAACATTGAATTGGTTTTCTAAAAGCTACATATAGCTAATCTTTTTTGTAAAAGTTTCTAAAAGCACATTTTGCCAAACAGAAGTATTATATTTAGGATTTAAACTCTTTTCTCAGGGAATACACACAAATGATGACAAAGTGAAAACTGTTACACACTTCCCAACACCAAGAAACTGCAAATATTTAAGGACATTCTTGGGTTTGTGTGCCTAATACAATCAGTTCATTCCAAATCTTATTACAATTGCTGAATCTTTATATTGGCCTGGCATAGCCAGGTGGTTAGAGCGTTTAACTCACAATCTGAGGGTCGCGGGTTCGAATTCCCGTCACACTAAACATGTTCGCCCTTTCAGCCGTGGGGGCGTTATAATGTGCAGGTCAATCCCACTATTCGTTGGTAAAAGAGTAGCCCAAGAGTTGGCGGTGGGTGGTGATAACTATCTGACTTTCCTCTAGTCTTTCACTGTTAAATTAGGGGCGGCTAGTGCTGATAGCCCTCGCGTAGCTTTGCGCGAAATTCAAACAAAACAAACCTTTATATCATTTATGAATTACAAGACAGCTTTTAAACACTGCACAGAAAAAGGAAAAGAAAACCAGTTATGTGATGCTCTATTTAGGCATCCTATTGACACCCCAGAAGAAACTCCAGCTACCACCTAAACTTTTGCCATTGTTAATGTTAACACTAGATAACAATTGGCTACTGAACAAGCTAAAGATGATAAATATAAACATATATACTCGTATTTGAAAACTGGACCAGACGATTCTACTATAATAGCAGAGAATGTAAGTAAACCCAAGCACTATGTCTCGAATGATAATGTTCTTTATTATACAAAAATGGTTGATAGACTGACAATTTTAATTGAATTGCATGGCTGCTTATCTAGGTGTCAAAAAACAATAGACAAAGTATCCAGATGTGGTTATTGGCCTGGTATGAAAAAAAACATTAAAAATTATGTGTCGTCGTGCCATGTTTGTCAAATCACTAAATTTGATGAGAAGCAGCCAGCTGGATTTATGCAAATCATTAAAACTAATTGAACCTGGTTAGATAATAGGAATAATTTGTTTGTTTGTAATTAAGCACAAAGCTACACAATGGGCTGTCTGTGCTCTGCCCACCACGGGTATCGAAACCCGGATTCTAGCGTTGTAAGTCCGCAGGCATACCGCTGTGCCACTGGGGGGTTAATAGCATTAGACATCATGGGACCTTGTTCTAAGTCTCGGACAGGAAATAGTTATTTGTTGGTTGTGACAGATTATTTCAGCAAATGGGTTAAATTATATCCTTTCAAACAAATAACCATGAAGGTGATTGTCAGTAAATTAATTAATGATAAATTATGTAGATACGGTTTTTCTAAGACTCTTGGAGCTTATAATGGCCCACAATTTGTGTCTCATTTGATGGATGAAACTTGTAAAGCTATGGGAATTAAACCCATCTTTACAACTCCATATCATCCTCAGTCTAACATTACTGAAACAGTATATATATAAATATTGGAGGAATGATATCTACTTATATTGAAAAAAAATCAATGAACTTGGGATAATCATTTACCTGAATTTTCTCTAGCCATTAAAACTTCCATTCATGAGTCTAGAGATTACGTCAGTCAAACTTCCCTTGGGACGCGAGATCTTCCTTCCTTGGGACCAACTGACGAAATACTCAACAGCAGCTCAAACCGTTGATGAATGTACAACAGAATTACAAGATGTCATACGGAAGGTAAGATCCTATGTTGAAACGGCTCAGAAGCGATAGCGACAAAATGTACAGCAGAATTACAAGATGTCATACGGAAGGTAAGATCCTATGTTGAAACGGCTCAGAAGCGATAGCGACAAAATGTACAGCAGAATTACAAGATGTCATACGGAAGGTAAGATCCTATGTTGAAACGGCTCAGAAGCGATAGCGACAAAATGTACAGCAGAATTACAAGATGTCATACGGAAGGTAAGATCCTATGTTGAAACGGCTCAGAAGCGATAGCGACAAAATGTACAGCAGAATTACAAGATGTCATACGGAAGGTACGATCCTATGTTGAAACGGCTCAGAAGCGACAGCGACAAGCCCACAACTAGATACATTTAAAATAGGTGATTTAGTGTTATTAATGCCACATCCTTTGGCTTCTGCAGTAAATCATTTTACTGCAAAATTTGCGTTAAGGTGAATGGACCTTTCGAAATGACGAAGTGTTACTCCATTAGTGTATGAATTGAAATATCCTAGAGTAGGTGCAGTTATAGGATAATTTCATATTTCTGATATAAACAGATATATATATTTCCCTAGTGACAATTCTCTCGACAGTGATGAAAATAGTAATCTTCCTACGCAGTTACAGCAAAACGAAAATGTCGACTTAATGGTCATCCCCCCACAACAAAAAGGGATTCTGCTGGTATGACCACTTCTCGTCCTTTAACAGATCCTGCTTATGACTTATCACTATATTGCAACCACGCCACAGAGTTAATTATCGTGGTTAGCTGATCTTAAAAGTGGTAAACTTTCGGTAAGCCGGAAGCTATAGAAGATCTAGCTGAAGATTCAAAAATATGAATTGTATTTTTCTTGTAAGGTTTCTGTACTTAAACTGTAAAGGATTCATGATGTCAGTATAAAGAGGATGTTAAAAGTAAGGACACAAAAATTGGAATATTTTCTATGAAGTGATTAATGTCATCACTTCGTTTTTCAAAGGGTAAGGAGTGTCAGATAGCAATATTATTTTTTATATAATAGTGGTTCTGTTTATCATTCATTTATTATTTCCTTCTATCGTCTAGTTTATCTACGAATTTTCATTTGCATTAAAACGCTAACTCATCTTTCAGCTTATCATTTGTATTTTGAGTAAGTATGTGTGTATGATGAAACTGACACCAGCTTCCCTAGCAGTGATGTACAGATACTATCAATGTAGCAGAATAGTATGTAAGTTTATGTTCACATGAGATTATACTCTCGTGACCTACTCCGTGAATAAATACCCTGCCAGAAGCTTCACTGAGAAAGAGATTCAGGAGACAGTGAATTATTGCTCTTTATCATTCGATATTGATATTGAAAGGTATTTTTATAATATTGTATTTGATATATACAATTTTTTTGGAATTAGGTTTTTCTTCCTGGTTCTTTTTCCTGATTCCATTATTATTGATTTATTAATATTTATGATAAATTGTTTGTTAATATTGACGTGAAGTCCTGACCAGACACTTGTTTATCAAGTGTTGAATTTATTTCTAAGTGTTGTTATTGTAAATAAATTGTTTTTTGTTGTTGAAACCCGATTGTAGCAGCGTGTTCATTATACACCATTACAATATAATGGACAGGTTTCTCATATTTACAACAGTTCCCTTTTGCTTGCATCTTTTGAGAAGAGTTATTATTTCCTACAGACCTTTATCTGCAGTACCTGGCAATATGCCCTTTCAAGTTATGCTTGAAATGCTTAATGTCTTGTTGGTTATTCCTCTATTCTGTGTTTCTTGTTGTTTAACTAATCCTTTCAGTTCTTCTAGACTTTCATCAGATGAAGTTGATGTTTCAATTTAACTCAATCTGACAGTTCTGTAACTTATAGATGATGTTTTTTTAGATACAATCTTACTTTGCTTTAACTTAATTCTCACCTTCTCGTCTCTTATGGCATTTATAAATTACTCAAGTGCCAACGAATCCATCATTTCATATACGTATTCACGTAAGATTGGACAAATCTTTTGCAAATTCAGCTAAGGTCTCTTTTCTCCTCTGTACCCTGTTCTGGATACTTCCTTCGTATGTATCGCTTCAAACCTATTGGATAAGGCAGCTACCAATCCTTGATAATTGTTACTGCTCTTAACTGTAAGGTTACTTAAAGCTGGTCATTTTCAATTGGAAGCAAAATCACTAGCTTGTTGTTTACTATTCCACCTGTTCCATTTGGAGATTATTTAAAGTTAAGGCTGAAATATCCCCCTTCCCATGGTACCTTTCCATCATAGTCCATTGGTTTCTCAATCACAGAGCACAGAGAGCCCATTGTATAGCCTTGTGTTTAACTACAAACAAACAAACATTGTAATATAACAATCTGTTTGATACACACATATTACCATCACTACTGTGCCATCTATTACTGGAGGACCTACCTGAACTATTCCAGCCACTTCACTACTAAATAAGTTCCAGAACTTAGCTGGCCAACAATATTGTACCCACCACGGGTATCGAAACCCAGTTTCTAGCGTTGTAAGTCCGCACACATACCGCTGTGAGACTCTTATATTACATATTTTGTAGTAAATGGTGTTTATGGTTGGAATTCTTGGATAGAACAGAAAGAAGTATGTCTTTTTTGATCTTTGTATTTACCAATTCATTTTCCAAATGTTTTATTCTGTCATTGATTTTTTTTAATACTTCATCACATTTGTCAATAAAGGCTTTCTGTACTTTGTTGATGTCTTTCTGCACGCTTTAAAACTTGTTATACATTCCCAATAGCTTTGAAGTTTTAATCTTTAGTCATATTTATTTTTGTTCTAAATTCTTTTTAAATATTATGCCTCTTTCGTTTAACTCCTCTCTTAACTTCCCATCTCTTACCTTCTGATTTAACTAATTTTCGTTACATTTCTTTTTGGTCTATTTAAATTTCGGTCCAATTCTTCTTGTTCTTTTTTAAATTTTCTGTCTTTTTTTTCATTATTTATTAATTTTCTCTCTCTTGCTGTTTGCTTTTCTTTCCAATTTTTTGTCATCTGTAGCCGGTTTCATATCTCACTTTGTTCCCGTGTAGTCATCTCGAAAGGTGAAATTTAATCAAAATAATAATACTGAACGTATTTATAATTATTTTAACATTTGATCTTTATGCCGTCATTAGTGTAGATTCGTAAGTAACATACTGAAGTAAATGTTTTAGTAGGAGGATCTACTATGTGTTTTCCAACTCTTTAGTTAATTAAAAATTAGTTTTTTATATCAAGTGTTTTTATAGCCCCCCCTTTTGGACACCATTAGGTGCTTAAGCAAGTTACTAAACTTTCCCTTTCTCAAGGAACCAATGGGGACCATTGGGTAATTTGATACTCTTCTGGTTTTCTTACAGAAATATACATGTTATGTTGGACAGAGGAGCAAACTGAGTTATTCTTGTTGGCGAATCAGATAATAGCTGTAGGCTGCCACATCCTTTGCTAGCACACAACCCGCTAACTGCTCGAGTGCAGATTGGGTCCTTTTGTGTACTTATGGACTGAGGTTTGTTGTTATATTTAAAGCCATGCCTGCTCTTGAGAGCTCAGTTTTTGCTTCTGTTTTTGATATTTTGATTTATTTATAAATTTCTATATCAAGTCACGAAAGCGCAGTGTTAAGCATTGCTTTAAACAAATGTAGCTTATTTTTCGTTGTTTTAATTTGAAGTTTGCAGCAGGAGAGGCTCCAGCCCCTTCCAGATGAGGAGCCTGAGGAGGGCTGAACAAAAAAATTGAGGATGCTGCACTCTACATTTTGTGAGCACACCTGCTGTAGTCTCTAAGAAGTTGGGGGTGATTATAAAGGAGATCAATGCACACTTTAGGCAGCTTCAGCCACAGCAAGTCCCTCTTACTACTGCCCCTAATCTACAGGCTCGAACTTTGAAGGGCACAGGAGTTGCATGTTAACAGTAAAGTAAGTAAGTGAAATCCAAGTGTATCTTGTATTTCACGATTTAGAGTACTTTGCCTTTCTTTTGTTTAACTTTGGGGTTATTTTAGAGGGTTGCATTTTACTTCATTTTTAGTTTAATTTATAAGGGAGAAGCACGTGAAGTGACGACAGTTCTTTTTTCGATAAAGTCTCTGTAGCCCTCGTCAATTCTATGCATATATCAGATGATCACTTGTCCTTTCAATTGTATCATTTTTCTATTGTATTGTACCTTAGATTTTTGTTATTAAATATTTGTGTTTTGGAGTCTAAATAAAAGCAAACATACTCCTATTCCTGAAATCCGAGAATCTCTCCTTAGTGGGTCAAACAAATCTGTGTGACATAATAATTTTGTAAAGTAGCTTTAAATTGAAATAGTAAGTAAATGAATCAATTTAACACAGTTACATAGTTTTCGGCAAGAAAACATCGTACTACGATATACATAAACATCAATCAGCTGAATTTATTGTTAAAAGGGCAATCAATATCTTATAGTCAAACAGGTCAAAAGTGGTCTATGTCATACTGGATGATACTATGTGTTTGCCAGCCCCTGAGTGCATACTTTTTCTCAGTCTTTTGATTTTCTTTCATGTCAGTTTTATCACAAAAACTCGCTCTAGTACATCCAGACGTTTTCCTTAATCTAACTCTTCCCTGGACCATTATTCACTAATTGGCAATTAGATTCTCTTCTGTAATACTGACCTTTTTTGTCTAGCTTTTAGCTAGAACTTTTTGGTATAGAACTTGGCTATAACGTTTTATTAGGAAATAATGTAGAATGCATTATAACTTTAAACTTTGTTTTCATTTTAGATTTTGTCATAACTCACAGTGTGAGACTTTGTTCTATCCTTTGATATGGTTTTACTTTAATATCTTAGTATTGCAGTGGATTGGTGAAAGAGAACTAACTTGTGGTTCACTTCCTTTATCTCTTTTGACAATCCACCACCCTCGACCTTTTTTTTTTGTTTGTGTTTGTTTTGTTTTAATGATTGTAGTTGTGCATTTTTGTGTCTTAGCTCTTTATTTGACTGAACTTGTCAAAACTCCAGTCTGTGCATATGTACTATCTTTATAGGATGACAAGTGTATAACGTAGAAGGGGATGAGCTGGGAATGAAGCAGGATGGCTTGCAAGGAAGGTGGATAAATCCGGGACAAGTCGTCTTCTGGAACTGTTATGAAGGTCTTTAATGGTCATCACTTTGTGGCTATGAGTCCAGGAAAGAGAAAGAGGGCCAGCTGGAGCACCTAGAAGGCTTAACAATGTTCTCTCCCTGAGGTTGAGACTGTGGGACTGTCCATATTGTGGCAGACCACAAGTCCACCAGGGAGAGATTTGCGGCGAAACCACATAGGCCTGTTGTCGAGGCGAAGTAGATCTATCTCCAAGTGTATAAGGAGGTAGCCATGGAAGAGCTGAGCCATGCACTGGAATATTCATGGCTGGTCACTTTCTGGAATAAGCACATTAAACATATTCATGGACAAAAAGTGCCATGCCTTATGATGAAACTGCATGATCCATTGTTTGACTTCAGAAGGGGCAGCTTCAAGGGTTGACCAAGATGTAAATGCTGACCTCTTGATCACTTGGTTGATATAACAAGCTAGCTAGGACAGACATTTGGTCGAGAAACCATTGATTGAAAGAATGTTACGAACCTTCTCTCTCTGCCAGTGAGTGGTTTTGTCCAACAAAATGCGTGGATAGCACTTTGTGATATACACTCAATCTTCACAGCTAGGAAGGTCATAATGATGAAAGATTACTGATTGAAAGAAAATGGCATTTTTAGCTTTTTGAACTATCAGGTGGTAGTGAGAAATTCTGTGGTATACATACTTACCATGCGTTTTTTTACCTTCTTCTTTTTAATTTGTTTATTCTAAATCTGAGCAGTTTATGCATACGTGGTCCAGAAAACCATTAAGTTGACTTCATTCTAGTTGCATTTGGTCCTTTGTTATTCTCCAGAGAGAATACATTGTCTACTTGTGGAAGGTATTGATCTAATGCTGCACATGTCAGTCAATGATAGGACAGGTGATATTTTGAGGTTGCAGACTACCTTACATCATATGGGTAGTATCAGCCACTATAAGTAAATTAAACGTTTTCCATTACGTAAGAAATGTCAGATTTGAACAGTGATACATAGGAACTCCATTGAGGTGATTGATGGGAAGACATCTTAAATGGAAGAAAGCCAGTTGATCAGCTCATGGGTCTGTGAAGGGCAACCATCCAATATCAAACAATATCAAAGTATGCTCACTGTCTTTTTTAAAATAAACATTGTTTTAATTTTGCATGTCACATTATGTATAATCTGTTGATTTCTTTGCTTAAGCTCAATTAGTTTCGTTAAATTCAATATTACTTTATATTTGATCTTGCCGATTTTCCTCTTATAAAGTAGACCTACCTAATACTTTTTGTGTAAATCACTGTAACCTGAGAATAGCACAGTACAATGTGTACACTACGTGTATGATTATCACTTTATTGTTATAGCTATTACAGTAATTTCGCCTAGAAACCAATCAATGAAAGGACTTTGTGACCCTTGCTTTCTGGGCTACTGAGCAATTTGCCATTGTAAAATGGCAGTTAAATGAATATTGCTCAACCTCATTACAATAACAGTTCTCCCAAACTGACCGTGGGTACTCTCTCTAGAGAAGCTGTCACACATACACTATATAACTTCATCACGTGCAATGAAATAGTTATATTATTTACCAATGTAGAAAGTGGACTGGTGGCAGTAAATTTCAAATGAATAGGTCTTATTTCGTGGAGGTTACTTATATGCACTTTTCTGTGATGACAACTAACACGAGTGGATCACCTTAATTAAAGCATTATAGTAGATTGCTGTTTCTGACAGTGAAGGCACATTCACTTTGGACAATAATAATTAGCCAAAGTTGATTAGTAAGTATTGATGTACAAGGTAGCAAAATAACGAATATTAATTTTGGTAACAAGGATTTTAGCTGAATAGTCTATTCCAGTTAGGTTCTGTCAGAAAGTATTTATTTCATGACGCCTGTAACACACTGCTGGTTTTTTCCATTCACATATACAGCACATTAGAGAATTGTGGCTACTGTTGCTTAGTTTACAAAAGTAGCCTAAATAGGACACAATTCAAAATAAAAATAGTAAGCACATTATGCAACGTTCATAGTGCTACATATTTTGAGGCAAGATTAATTTTGTATTACAACATATATATGTAAATATCAATCGTTTATTGTTTAAAAGGCAAGCAATTAATTTTAGCTAAAGGGTCAGTAATGACTGATGCCATATGAGATGATACAATGTAATTGCTAACCCCAAGAAATATTGTATATATCTTATACTAAGTTTATCCTAAAGTTCTATCCCTTCAGATTGTATTCACGATCACGTAAGATGGTATATTGACAACCAATAACACCTGGGATGGAAATACAACCAAATTCTGAGATTTTCGTATGTGATTGGCTGAGCTATAAAGAGTTATGTAAGTTCTAAGAGCAGATTTAGTTTTTGGGGAGTAGATGATTTCAAGACTTCAGATAGCCAAGACCTGCATATGAATATGGTTCTACAGAAGGTGGAGTAAAACTATTTTGAATACACAAACAAACAAATTACATGATGTTTATTTGTAGTTATGCACAAAGCTACACAATGAGCTATCTGTGCTCTGTCCATCACGGGTATCGAAACTCGGTTTCTAGCGTTGTACGTCCACAGACATACAGCTGTGCCACTGGGGGCCTAAATTACATGAAAACTACATCTAATAAACATCACTGTGAAACGACATGTAACAGAACTATATTTTGACATTGTTTGATGTGGCATAGGTAGTAAGGTGCTACTAGAAACTGATGGCTTTTGGTAAGAGTATGTAACAGCCCTCTCCAACGTAAAATACTTATACACTTATCAGAAAGATGTGTTCAGATTCTGGATTTAGAATTTCCAAAATGGGTATATTCTCTGTACTTAACAGCATTGGAAAACAAATGAATATGGATTAACTGGGCCATCTGGGGTATGATAAGCAAAGTGTTGCATCTTCCAACACAAATACAAAGGTCAGTGGCAAAAGCTGTCCACTTATTCCAGACAACATAATCAAGGAGGATCTACACCTGGAAAAGGAACTAGACAGGTGTACAGAATGGCTATTGTGAATCAGATAATAGCTAAAGGCAGACACGCCCTTTACAAACACTGTGGGTTGGGAGCAAATTACTTTTTTTAGTATTTTAATTGTTTTCACATATAAGACCAGACCTAACCAGGAAGCTTTAGACTTTAGCACTTTCAGAGTATACGATTTTGCTGCATCTGGTTTTAAACGTTAATTTTAAGGCTCTAAGAGCTTGTATAGTTCACAATGAATTTTTAAATCTAACGTTTGTTTTAAGCAAACGTGTTTCTGATTGGAGATTCTGGATTTCGAGGAAATCAGAATTTGCTCGACTTAATTAGAAGTTAAACATTTGAGTAAATACTTAGTAAAATGCAAGCTTAACTTTATTTTCACTTAACTTGTCGAAGCTATTTTTGCTATTTAGATTTTATGGATTTATTTATCTTTAGTTTTACTTAATAATAAAAGCTTCTCACGTACCTCTTACCATTTGCACATATCCACAGGAAACGCCTGCCCTTTCATTGTTCTTTTTATTGTATTGTTTGTATTGAGTAAACATTTTCATAATCTGTGCTTTTTCATCTTGATCACTATCAGGGTCATAGAGTACTGTTTACATGTAATTCCATGCAGGCGTTGCTATGAATGGAGTATTTTGGTTGCAAAAACCAGAAACAAAACTGTGTGCTGCCAATGTAGATATTCAAAATCTAAATAAATGTTTAATATTACCAATCTTAAGGTTTATGTATGGTTGCTGATGTACCCGTTAAATACATGGGAAATACATAACGATCCCCAGAGGGATCTATGGGTACATACCACTTTTGGTGACAATCGGTTTATCAATTATAAATGAACATACACAGAGACTTTAATAATGGTTTAGAGGTGGGTTACCTGCACTCTGTGCACCACAGGAAATTGAACCCTAGATTTTAGCATTGTAAATTCATAAATTTACTGCTGACCAATCAAGGATGTAATTATATGTGAAGACTCTTGCATCAACTGCTTCGAGATTAACCTTTAACATTGAATTGTTAAATACTTTCAGTCTTAATTAAATAATACAATGTCATTAAGTCCTTTTACTATCATAATGTTGCGTCAGCGAGGTCACGTGACTAGTGTCACACCACGTTTCTAGAAGTATCTTTTTCCTTCGTGAATGCCCTA
>NW_013667225.1:199935-200815 GCF_000517525.1 Limulus polyphemus | reverse complement strand
GGTGTAAAAGTAATGGAATATAAGTGTCACAGTTGAAGGAACTTCTAATTTTACTCTTCCACAACCATAAAGAATCTATGTTTATTCAACTAAATTTTATGCAGGTATTCTGGATGTAATTAGAGACATCCTTATAAATTGGTTGTTGAAGGGTCGTAGGCTTGCACTAGTCTAATAGCTTAGACTTAGATTACACGAAACAAATGTTAAATGGAACTTATTCTTGCTTGACCTGTTTCTGTGTAATGCCCTCCTGGAGCAAGGTTATAACACCTTGTTGGACATCAGTGTACTTAAGCACTACAGAGACAATGGATGTTGATTCTAACTTAACCAACGGATAGCTAAACTTTACAATTTCTAATTTTAAATAGAAAGGAAATCTTACATAATAAGGAATGGCCAATTTCTTTGTTGTCATTGTCGGGGTATTTTCAGTTGAAATGGTTTCCCAAAAGAACAAATTAGGTAAGTCCTAATTATAGGACTTACCTAATTAGGGTAAGTCCACGAGAAACTCCGCAAAATAAATTATGCATTAATAATGATTTCCGTTAATGCTGAGTCTGTGCTAAGATACACAAGGGTTGGACACAAATTGTGGTACACCATGAAAACAATTTTTATACATATCACAAACACAATGTATGTAACTAATTTGTGTGTGGTAGCAATAAATATGCAGTAATCATGGGGAGAAACTACAGCAAGAAAACACAACGAAAAAAAAAGTAAAACCAGTAATACGAACATATTAAAAAATGTATAACTTAAATGAAGACTGCGTGTTGTTCAGAGTTGGAGAGTGCTGTTTGATGTGGAGGGTTTCTTTGATCAATAATTCCTGGTCAGTATTAGACTTGCAGAGGATAGAGAAATT
>NW_013667225.1:198963-199914 GCF_000517525.1 Limulus polyphemus | reverse complement strand
AATTGAACTGCAGTCAGAGAGTATTGTTGAAGTTAACGCGTTTGTTTTAGCGCGATTGTTGAAAATAAGTGTATCGGTAAAGTTATATTCAGAAAGAATAAACCAGTTTTATTTAAGAAAGGACTTGTGTCGCTAAAGTTTCGTGGGAACGAGGTTACGGAAAATTAATTAACAAACGGAGACGTAACAATAAGTTAACCCGGACTTTATCCAACTACTGCAACTTGAAATAAATAAATTACACTTTAACGAAAGAAACAAGATTCTAAGACAGTTTAAAATAATAAATATCAGTCTTTAGGACTGAGGGTAGATTACAAACAACTGTGGACTTCTAAGCCCTTTAGACCAAGCACTATAAAATCGGCCAACCAAGATATCGGGCCAAAAAGGTTCATTAGTCATTTTCTGCCTTACAACAATAACTTTCGCATTGTATCCCAGTCACTCAGAATTGAGTATATGTAAAGAAATAATTATTTCAACATGACATACATGGCGACGTAAAAGTGACGTACAATTGTTTTACCTAAAACATAGTTTAACATTGAACGTCTTACTTCAAAACAAACTATAATCAAATTGCTTTCAACTGACTTCCTAATGTTTTATTTAGTGTCAACTGTGCGGTAACTTTTATATCACCCTCTATATATTCTTTCAATAACTGACACCTAATCCCTGGACAAATCATTTTAATGATTTATTTGATTGTTATTAAACATAAAGCTATACGATGGGCTACCTG
The DNA here is from genome assembly GCF_000517525.1 of Limulus polyphemus. Lineage (NCBI taxonomy): Eukaryota > Metazoa > Arthropoda > Merostomata > Xiphosura > Limulidae > Limulus > Limulus polyphemus. The sequence continues at coordinate 199,166 of NW_013667225.1, read as the reverse complement.
TTCTATGTCCATCATGGGTATCAAAACCCAATTTTTAGTGTCGTAAGCCTGCAGACTCATTGCTGAGCCACTGGGAAGACCTTGTTTAATGAAGTCACAAATATCATCATATGTGTGCACCTGATTATAGGTGTAAAAGTAATGGAATATAAGTGTCACAGTTGAAGGAACTTCTAATTTTACTCTTCCACAACCATAAAGAA
>NW_013667225.1:196161-198021 GCF_000517525.1 Limulus polyphemus | reverse complement strand
AATGGCTAGGCCATCATCAAGTAACCTTATTTTACACGAGTGACATATTTGAATAATATTAGATGTGGTTAGCAAGGCCATCATAATTAAGTAACCTTATTTTACACGAGTGACATATTTGAATAATATTAGATGTGGTTGGCAAGGCCATCATAATTAAGTAACCTTATTTTACACAAGTGACATATTTGAATAATCTTAGATGTGGTTGGCAAGGCCATAATAATTAAGTAACCTTATTTTACACAAGTGACATATTTGATCAATCTCAGATTTGGATGCCTAGGCCATCACCATCATGTAACCTTATCTTACATGAGTGACATATTTGATCAATCTCAGATTTGGATGACTATGCCATCATCACTAAGTAACTTTATTTTATATGACAGTTATCCATTTAATCAATCTTAATATATTTTACAAAAGACTGAACCTTAGATGGTCCACAAAAGTGACCTTATCTTACATGTCAATGATTCATTTGATCAGACTCAGGTAATCCATTTCATACATGGATAACTGAAATAATTTACCAAATGTAGCCTGGGCGATTAATGAAACTTAACAGTTGTCTGGCTCATTAATTCAACAAAACAATTATATTCTCACATTAGACTTGAATTGTTAAAATAATCAAAAATTGTAAAAAACAATATCCTCAATTAGTTTATTTTTACATAAGTCATAACACTAATTAAACTGAACAAGCAAACTTGAATTAAGTGAAAATGATAAATCATAAGGCAATATTTCAATTACTTTAATAGCTGGAATAAAAAAAAAAACCAGTAGTAACTGGAAACATAATTAATTTAATCAGGTTAACGCTCTAAATGTAGTTTTAGTCAAAGACCTCTTTTTGAGATCTCTGTGATTAAATGACTGCACAACAAATATACAGGGTTGAATTCTGCTAATAAGTTAACACTTCAGTATCTTCAAAACAATTTTTCCAGAGAATGTTTCAGTTTCATAAAAGGAATTTTGTACCCTAATATAACCCTTATTAAAGTAAGCTATTCAAAGCTGCTTCTACATATACTGGTGCGTATATAGTTACAATAAAATATATTCTGTCGTTCTGGAATCAAAGTACAAGATTATGAAATGTTTATTAGAAACATTATTTTATTTCCTGGTAATTACATACCATAATGCACTAGGATTATTTGAATTACAATTGTCACTGACTACTAAATGACAACAACTGTGAAAAACACTACTGAGAACCAGTAGAAAACAGAGCTAATATTCCACCAGCTACACCTACAGACATAACATAGTTGCTGAGTGTAAGTTAAGGTAAATATATGCAAAAAGAAACAAAACCTTAAAATCCTTATTCTTATATTGTATTCTGAGTGAAAATCAAATTATCTTTACATTCTAGAAATATACTACACAGCTTTCAATAACAGACATACATGATACATATCTACATCAAACAGTAAACCTCGATTTTAACAGTTCCACTAGAATAGCCAAACTATCTTAATCCTACAGTATTTTTAACTCTTTTGTTTACAGTAGCATATCCAAAAGAATTAGTAAACATCTCTATCTGGTATTTTGTTTTCCTAATCAAAATGAGTGACAAAAAACTGCTTCACATAGAATTAAAGAATACACAAAATGGTCACCAGTCAGCTGGCGTGTGCAAAAGAGTTTCTCGAATGATCATGAATTTTCGGGGGAGTCCTAGTGCGTTCGAGATGCCCTCTTCTTTAGTATATAAGCCTGGCAGAGAAGCCAGCGATATATAGATAGTTAAACAAGCGAACAGTAGTTATGGAAATATAAAGTGTGTGTTTTGTACTCGTAGAGAGGAAAGTTATCAAGATTGTGAATCGCTGTGAT
>NW_013667225.1:192692-195311 GCF_000517525.1 Limulus polyphemus | reverse complement strand
TGTGATTTATAGCGTGTATTATAAAAGTTGTTAAGTTTAAAGTGACGAGAAAGCTTCTGACTGTGGAAATTCTGTGTATTAAAGTTTGTATCAAAGAAGAATAAACTGGTTTAATTAAGAAAGGACTTGTATCGCTGAAGTTCCTCTGAAAGAATTTCTACTGGAAATTAACAAACAAGCAGATACGCAACAGAACCTTGCCCCACCACACACACACACACACTTTTAATTTGCCTCCTATACCTTTGGCACTGATACCTTCCAGTAGTTAGCCTCAAACAGAATGAAAAAATACATAAAACAGTCTGAAAATAAAAATGGCAAAAAGCTTTAATTAGGCTTGTTAATCGGTATTCAACCAAGGGAATTTCCAGTAAAATAATCGAAGTGTGACATAAAACCTCACAATGAACCTAATGACAGTAAGAAAAAGGTAACAACAGTTTTCAAAATATATGTTGAACAGTTTGATATAGAAATCATGGGCATCTGCAAGGAAGGGGGGCATTTGCCCCCTGTGTATTATCTAACAAAAATGGGTAAAAAAAAAATTCCATTTCCCTAGTTATAGCTTTGATATAATTTTGTCATCTCTGTAGTATATCCTATGGACACCCCTGATTGAAATCAGTTTATAGTTGCAGTAAATACATAGCTTTTTAAAATTATATTTATACTTTAACTTAACAATTGTATGTACATATATACATTCATACACAGGGTGAGTCAAAACTCCTAGTTTTTCCCTATTGTTGTGAAGTAGGTGTGGAATATTGAAAATCTGCTGACACGGATTGTTTAGGCTTAATGGAGCCATTTGTTACAAAAGCTGGGTGATTTAATCAATTACCTATGACCAATAGTATAGGAAGTGGGGGTCAACCCCCCTCACTTTTCAATCTGTCCCATTAAAAATATAGAAAAGTTAATCCAGAACCCAAGAGCTTCCAGGGCCCTCAGCTCCGCTCGGTCAAATAAAGCTTGCACCCCCCCCCCACTTTTAATTTACCTCCTATACTTATGCATTAATCAGTGTCTTGTAAACTAACTGATTAATCAAAAATATGATTAATTGATTAATGTCATGAAAATAATCAACTAAACAAAGCTAGTGTTATTGATTATTCGAACAATTGATTGATTAAAATTATGATTAAATCAATTGTTGTGAAAATAGTCAATAATCAAAATTAGGGTTTCCAATTACTCTAACTATCCAAGTAATTGAAATATTGCCATTATGTTTGTAGTTTAACACAAACCTATATAATTGGAGAGATGGGGGGAGCACCTTGTGTTCGATTCCCATTGCTACTAAACTTGCTCGACCTGTCTTTATTGCAAAACTGCTAAAGCTATCCGCCACTATCAATAATTTTGAACTGCTAACTAGATGGAAGGCAACTGGCTGACAGCACCCAACACCAACACTCTTTAAATAATGTGTAAATTTATTGCTTTTGAGATTGTGTTATGTTTCTGATTTATAATTGGGTAACTGTATCCTTTAACATTGTATAAGAAGTGCAGATCTATGAGGTCTAAATCCCCTCCATTTTGTCAGGAATTAATAACTGTATTTTTTAAATTTATATAAGCATGCACTGACCTAGGGGGTCCAGGGGGGACAAACCCCTCTACCCATGTTTTTCAGAAATAAATTACTATTATTTAATGTTGTATAGCAGGCATGGATCTAGGAAATAGGTTCAGGAGGACTACCCCCTCCAACCATTTTGTTTATTTTTCATGAATTGATAACTGTATCATTTAATGTTGTATAAATAGGCACAGATCTAATGGTGTCCAAACTCCAAATCTATATTTTTTTTCAGAAATAAATAAAAAAACTGCCAAATGTTCTTATTCTATCCTACAACAAAAAGGAACATCAGATGTCAGTATTTTTATTTGATTGGGCTGTTAATTACTATAAAATATTTCTTTTTTTGTGTGGGGTGATGGTGAGGGGGGATTTCTAGAATAAACACAGAAATTCAATTAAGGCCTCAGTCAATAAGTAATTATTTCTAAGCTAATTAAAAAATATGGACATCAATTAAATGTTGCCAAGGTTAATTATTGAGCATTGGCTTTTCCAGACACTCTAACGATGTGTCTAGACTTTAAAGACATATTTTCATCAAAGTTAGTTTTGTTTAAGTCTGTGGTGCACATCCTCCAATGTGTGTGCAAAAAGTGGGTTGGAGAGCACACAACTATGACTAAAGGAGCATATAGCTTATATTTTAAAGTAGATGTTCAAAAATAAAGAAGTTTTAAAAACTACCATACAAATACTACTATTGATTAACGTAGTAGCAACAATTAGCACAAGAAAATGGCATGTACAAGTACATGCACAAATAGGTTATAAGGAGTGCAATGGGGGGAGATATAAAACATTTGCACCACGTTGGTTTAAGCTACTTGCAGCTCTTATAATAAAGACTTGTAAAGAATTGAGTTTTCATTGTTAAGCAGTTAGACTCCTCACAAGAAAGATGTTTTTCATATTGTTGATGTCCAAAAGAAGGTGAAAATGCAAGAGATATGACTGTATAAGTAACGACTTTAAAAAGAAATTTGAATACAAGCATTCTGTTTTCCAATGCTTAT
>NW_013667225.1:185519-191692 GCF_000517525.1 Limulus polyphemus | reverse complement strand
GGGATAGCAGTTACGTTTCAGGATGTCATGTAAGAACGAAATTTCAGAGTGTAGATTAAGATATGTGGAGCAGAGGTTGTAAGCTCTGTTTAGTAAGCATGTAACAAGGTTTCGTTACAAGGATAAAGCTATCAAAGTGTGTAAGAAGACAACATAGTGAAGAAACAGGACATCAACCTATACTACCAAATTTATCTATCCTCTGCAAGTCTAATACTGATCTGGAATTATTGATCAAAGAAACCCTCTACATCAAACAGCACTCTCCAACTCTGAACAACATGCAGTCTTCATTTAAATTATACATTTTTTAATATGTTCGTATTACTGATTTTACTTTTTTTTTCGTTGTGTTTTCTTGCTGTAGTTTCTCCCCATCATTACTGTTTAGTGTTTTATTTGTTTAATTATCGTTATACTTAATAAATATGCAATTACAAAATGAAAACTTAACATCACCATGTGTAAATAGGTAAAAGTTGTCGGCTATCACAAAACAATAATGAGAAATATCTTAAAATTTAATTCAAAAACGCGAAGGCAAGACGTACCAAAAAAAAAGGCCAAAGTGTTATATAGTCATATGTGATACATATATAAACTAGACATTACTTACAAACTAATTTTATCATGCCTTATGGCTACTAACCTGTTTCCGACTATTTCTGTATTAGTAGTGGCCAAAATTCGATTCCATGTCTTATTGATGTAAAACTGGCGGATTATCCACTTTATTGGGGTCTCCCCCTCCCACCCACTTAGATTATGAACCAAATGGCTGAATGTTTCTAGGAGGGGTATCTGTATTTTGCTGATTACTATGGTAGATTGACTGAGTGTGTTATCAGTTAGGTGGATGCAAAGAGATAATATACACCACCCATAAGTCTATGGATGGATGTAGAAGGCTTTTTTTTTATCTTTCTTTTTCTCATGTGTGATTTATATCCTATTATTCCAATTTATCGTATAAGATTTCTCTCTAGCATCATGTTTTAGATGGATCTGTATTACTAAGATCTGTTTGTTTTTGAGTTTCGCGCTAGCCGTCCCTAATTTAGCAGTGTAAGACTAGAGGGAAGGCTGCTAGTCATCAACACCCACCACCAACTTTTGGGCTACTCTGTTACCAACGAATAGTGGGATTGACCGTCACATTATAATGCCCCCACGGCTGAAAGGGTGAACATGTTTGGTGTGTGACGGGGATTTGAACCCGCGACCCTCAGATTGCAAGTCGAGTGCCCTAACCACCTGGCCATGCCAGGCCCGTGTTCAAAAATATTAGTGATCAAAAGACTTTGTGAAGTGTCTACAAATGAGGCTAGATTAATAATTCGAGAATCAGTGTTTTGTTTTCAGAGAGCATTTAATACTGAAAGAGTACTGATTTGATACAGTGCCAGTCAGTTTTAGTCCAATGAAGTAGTTAATAATGCTGTGTTCCAACAATGGCTTTTATGTTATTTAGCTAAACAACAAAAGTATGACCTGATATTGTTGTTAGTCTATGTACTAGAAATGAACTTTGATGAAACATTTAGTGATCAAAGTCCACCCTGAAACATTTAGTGACCAGTGTCCACTCTGTAAAGTTTAATGATCAATGTCAACTCTGAAAAGTTTAATGACCAATGTCGTCTTTGAAACATTTAGTGACCAAAGTCCACCTTGAAACATTTAGTGGCCAATATCCATTCTGATACATTTAGTGACCAAAGTCAGTTGTGAAATATTTAATGACCAAAGTCCACTGTGAAACATTAAGTGGCCAGTATCCACTCTGAAACATTTAATTTCCAGTGTCCTCTCTAAAATGCTTTGCAACCAAAGTCCACCCTGAAACATTTAATGGCCAGTGTCCATTCTAACATTTAATTTCCAGTGTCCTCTCTGAAATGCTTAGCAATCAAAGTCCACCATCCAACATTTAGTGACCAGTGTCCATCCTGAATCATTTAGCAACCAAAGTCCACCATCCAACATTTAGTGACCGGTGTCCATCCTGAATCATTTAGCAACCAAAGTCCAATGTAAAATTGTGACCAATGCTGGATGCATACATTGCATAGAAACCCAAACATTTTTGCCAACAATGCACTGTGTTCAGTTTGCTTAAAAACAAACACAATGCAATTTTCCTTATTGAAATAACACAATGGAATGACAAAAGAAGGTTGTAAACGGTCCACTAGACAATCACATTGCATATACACTATGATCCAAGGCATTACATTGAATGCACATTTTTTTATCTATTCAACACTATTTTTAGGAAAAATTACCATTGAATTCTTTCAATGGGCATCTGCATGAGTTTTTACAAAACTTCAATCTTTCATTTTTTGAAGGCTATGGCAGCTAGTGTAAATAAATAATGTACTTGTTCATTTTCATGACTAATCAATCAGTAACTGAATGTATGGCATAACTAACACTAATACAGATAGTTCACTAAAAGGAAAAGACACTGGCTTTTATATATATTATATTAGTTGTGGTGTTTCCATTTGAGTGCCATTTGTAAAGTTATTTAGGCCTACAACTTACAAGTGACAACAGTGTACAAGTAAAGGCAGCTTGTAGAAGCATCAAGGAAGAAATAAACTAATTTATTATCGTTAAGTGGACTGGACTTGGCCTTATTTTGCCTAAAAATTTAAAAGAACCAGTCCAACAAAAGAACAACATTACAACAATACTCTCATTGTAAAAATGAAACATTACTGCAGCTAATATGAATTTAAACATTGTAATAAACACAATAATAGTATATTATCTAAATAAACTTGCTAGTTTTATGCTTATTCATTCCCTACTGGTTTTAAAAGTTCTTAAGATAAAGTTATAACTATCAAGTTTTATTTTACAAAATAAACTGATATTATTCTAATTTTTATGTCATTTGACTTTAAATCTATGCTACTTGAAGAATATAAAAAAATACTTTTTACTTTTACTTTTACAAAGTACTTGTTTCCCTAATAAATAAAATAAGTTATAATCATTCATTTCCCCCTGGTTGGTTACAAAGCATTTGAGTAATGCTATAGTTATAGGCACAACACTTTTCCAGTTAATCCAGACAATTCAATATTGTTTTACATGTTTATAAGCATCTTTATGGCAATATTAGGAACTTAAGTATTGTTGCTAAATGTTAAACAATGCAGAAGTATTATATGTGAGATACATTTTCATAATTCTAAATTATTGCGTTTGAAGTCTGGAGGAAACAGGGTTTTTCTCTGGCTCTTCATATTTCTTTCGACACCTGATAGAATACAGTATCTTGATTTGTTTGGTTATTGTTAAGCTCAAAGCTGCATAATGGGCTATCTGTGCTGTGCTCATCACATGTATGGAAACTTGTTTTTAAGAATTGTAAGCACACAGACTTGTTAGTGAGCCTCGGGGGGGGGGGGATTTTGAGACACAAATCTTAAAGTCAATTTTATATGTTAACTCTAACTGTATTTCAACAATTTTAACTGAAAAACATTTTAGAATCGATATTCGGTTATTTCCTTACACTGATTTAGTACACTTCATGAAGACGACAAAAAGTTCATATTTTTTATTTCTGCACAACCACAAAGAGTTTTGCCATTGAACAAAATAACCAATGGGTCAATTTTTTTGTTTTTTAAAGTTGTCTGTCTATCCCAGAGAATAACTATTTGTGCTAAGCAACTATCACCCCTTGAGAAAATATTATCTATTTCTTAGGTATACAGCATTTCCTTAGTTTTGTAAAGGCCTCGGTTGAAACCTTGGTATGGTGCCACATCAAAGGGTTTAATCATTTAATAATAAGACACAGCTTTGAAAACAGTTATAAAGAGAGTTTAAATATAACTGGATAGAGCAAGAATTATATTATCATGTAATAGTAATAATATATGTTTAAGGGTTATTGTTTGTTTTTAATAGTTTCTGCAAATGTTCCTTTCGTTTGTGAAGAGTAAAAGTATTTGTATGTTAAATTATATCTGTTTGAAAGCTACAAAATTGTCTTCAATGAGAAGACATCTGATGAATTCAGATACAATAGGCTTATATAGTTTAAATATGCTTTAAACTGGTGACAAAGCAAACTTTATTACAAATTTAATACAGTTAGTAAAAATATACAATGTTTAGTTTACTCAGACATGGATATATATATATATGTAAATTATGAAATAAACATTACATGACCAGATTGCTTAACGCTTAATAATAGTATTTTGTTGATGTTTCATTCTTTGTTTAAAATTATGATGTTTCAACTTTTTCATAGATATACTGTGGTTTTATTGAGTTGTAATGTTTGTAAGTCTGAATTGTTGTTGTTGTTTTTCTTTTAATGTTCACCAAATAAACTGTCATCAAATCAGTTTGTTTGGTTTGAATTTTGCGCAAAGCTGCACGAGGGCTATCTGCACTAGCCGTCCCTAATTTAGTAGTGTCGTTGGCAGATAGTTGTCACCCCCCCCACTAACTCTTGGGCTACTCTTTTACCAACGAATAGTGGGATTGACCATCACATTATAACACCCCCACAGCTGAAAGGGCGAGCATGTTTGGTGTGACTGGGTTTCGAACCCGCGACCCTCAGGTCATCAAATCAGATAAGTTTACTATTTAGTTAATATGGTAGGCAAAATATACTGATGACTCAAATCTTTATTGAATTGTATTTTATTATATTCAAAAAAATGTACTTAAATATATTATCTAACTGTAATCATGACATGTTTTAAATAAAAACGTTATTAGTCTTACTAATGATAGTAAAACATATTTTCATTGGTTAATTATCAGTTTATTTGACTAACAAATGGTAAATGTGGGATTACGGTGTATTTTAAAAACAAATATAACGACGAGTGTGGTAGTATTTAGTTAACATTACTGATTCATTTCCTACCTAAGAAATGTCCATATCATCTTTTAAAAAAATTTGTAACAAAATGTTTTTTGAGACAAAAAATGTTTATTCACAATTTGCACAAATAGTGGAACGTCTATCATGTGAAACCAAGGGTAATTCGACCATTACTTTAAAAAACCCAACGTAACATACATGAAATTAGGAAGATTACTACCATGTTATAGTGATACAATGGTGGAAAAAGTTACGAAGTTAGCGCGAACAAGTTTTCTTTTTTTAGCTTGTGCGTGGCATGTATTAATTGCTTAATCAAATGTAATTGATTAATAAGCCCGTCAATTAATTGATTATCAAATACCACTAATCACTCAGCTCTATTTGTTACCTGATGTGATAATATAATAAAAAAAGGTCAAATTATGATCATCCAAATCTAATCTTTGGTTTGCATAATTGTATAATTCACTCAGCACTAAGGTGAAATACTTTCAATTTCAATTTTTGCAAAACCAATAAGGGGAGGGGGAACATTTCTGTGGTAGCACTGTTGTGTGCTACAGCTTTTGTATTGACGCATTTTACGTAAAACTGATAGTTTTAGAGATATCATTTGATTGACCTTTACAACATGACACTTGGGGTAACAAATGGTTCCTTACGTGACTAAACACCCTATGTCAACGGATTTTTGGTATTCCACACCTACTTCACGGCTGTAGGAAAAAAATATGGAAAATTCAGACTTTTGACTCACCCTGTATTATACATACATACGCACACAACATAAAGGATACATTCCTGGCTGAAAAGAGCGCAGCACATAAAATGAAACCATGGTCACCAGTGTCAGGAACAGCACGTTGTTGTAAAATATTGAGAATGTTGTAGCTTCGTAATCAGCAACTTCATTTTTCTTCCACAGTATTCTATGAAAAACGTTTTAACCATAAATAATAACTGTTTGTTAACCTGCATACAAAAAAATGGATACAACCTAAACAGAGTTATTACAGTACCATGTTGTGTGGTAATATAACAGAGTTCTTACAGTACCATGTTGTGTGGTAATATAACAGAGTTCTTACAGCACCATGTTGTGTGGTAATATAACAGAGTTCTTACAGTACCATGTTGTGTGGTAATATAACAGAGTTCTTACAGTACCATGTTGTGTGGTAATATAACAGAGTTCTTACAGTACCATGTTGTGTGGTAATATAACAGAGTTCTTACAGTACCATGTTGTGTGGTAATATAACAGAGTTCTTACAGTACCATGTTGTGTGGTAATATAACA
>NW_013667225.1:179135-184762 GCF_000517525.1 Limulus polyphemus | reverse complement strand
ACTAACAAGCCAATACCATACTGTGTGACACACTAACAAGCCAATACCATACTGTGTGACACACTAACAAGCAAACTTTGTTAAATGTAAACTATTTTTTTGTCATTAAATCAGTAATCCTATCCTATGTCTAACAGCCAAGTTCTTCAGTGCATAATGTATGAAACTTTTCTGTAGCTCTAGTTTGAAAAAAAAAAGCTTTTAGGCATTATGTGAGCAATCAGTAATAGAGGCCAATAATTTACAGAAGTTTAAGAAGAGAACTGATGATTTCACAAAAATAAAGTTGTATACCTTTTCAAGTGTTAGTGTGAAAATACATCTTTGAAGGAACAAATAAGCCCTTGTTGTCTGTACGTTAACAACCCAATATTTTTGTATTCAAACTGCCAAAATCAAGACAAAGTTTGCAACAACATTCATTTTATGTTACTTTATTAAAAATACCTAATAATTTTGAGGTTTTACTGTCAAACGTTTTTGAAATGAGTTACTTTGCTGAACAAAACATGTATATAATTTTGATTCGTGTTTTCTTTTTTATATGATTATTCGACTTTAAATAAAGGTCTGTGACAACATTTCCTGTCAGTTTTGTTTTGATATTGTTAGACCTTAATTTTTGTTTAAAACTAATAATATGGGTTCATGAAAGATTAGGTTGTGTTACTGAGTTAAACATTTCCAATATTGAAACTTTGTACAGCTGCCCAAAACTTAGAGAATAGAAAGCTAACCAATCATTTATTATGTTAGAAGATATTAAACATGAAAAAAATCAGCAGTAAGTACATTTAATTCTGACACACCTTTCATCTTTTTCTTTTTTTGACATCTTTTTATCATCGGCCAGTTTCCTCATTATCTCTCGAGTTACAGCTTCCTCCCTCTTCAAAGCAACTCTATATAAATAATGAAAAACTACATTTTCAGATGAAACTCAATTAAAAAACGTTTCTTCTCGAGATACAAACTATGCAAGTTACGACTAATGACAGGTTAAACTCTGCAGTGATGTTTCAAAATTTTAACTTCAGTGGGCAAAGAATTTATACATACGCATCATAATCGTAGTATCTTATATTAACTTACTTGTGTTTCAGAACAAACTTCACATTTTTATATGCAAAAGCCACAAGCCAGGTGCTCACAAAGGTTACAACAACAAACAATATGGCTGACTGATAAGGATCCATCTGATGAATCCTCCAAAACAACCCTACAGAAAGTAAGAATTAAAAATACAAAATATAGAAACAACTATACGATGAACATAACACAGTAAAAATATCATGCAGTTGCACAATTCTAAATATTTTTCAAACCTACATATTGCAAACCATTTTAAATGAAAATACACAAACTTAGTTTCTCTGCATTTCACAAATAGGTCATTTTTTTTCAGACAGCTATTCTTATTATCCATTATCACCATAATATAAATTTTTACATATCAAAAAAGCTCTAAAATATTTCATGTTCCACGAATAGTTTTTTTCAATTTGGAATTTCAGCAGAATTATACAGAGGTAATGATTCATTTGGTTTTAATACGGTTATGATATGTTTTGCTGAAACTTGACTGTATCATGATACATTCTGAAAAACTGAGTGACATATGACATTTCTTGAAATGTGTAAGCTAACATAAATAACCCAAGCTATCTTTGGGTTATGAATTAACAGATTTTGGGGATCACTACTCCAGAGGGCAGGAGTTATTTAAACAAGGCACCATAAACAAGATGCAATGACACTATACAACAAATATGGTGGATGATTACAAACTAGTTAATATCCCAGCTGTGGTAAGCCTTTCTTTTTAAATCATGTCAAAATGAACAAACAGTACATTTTTACATATTCTTGATATGTTACTTTACTGTAAGGTACAGTTATTTTAAATACATTTAATCTTCAAAATATATCAGCATTCTTTGTATAAAATGGGGAAAATAAATACAGTAATGTGTATAACATCAAGTCTATTCATCATGTCATCAGATCAGTGGCGATACACAACTTTAGCATTTTATCAGTATTTAATATACTTTTACTACAAATTACAGTTAAATAAGACCGACATAAAAAACACAAAAACTTGCAGATATACATAGCTTTCACTTCTAGAACATTGATTGATGGACAGACACAAGTGAAAACATGACTGAAAAATATTCGAGGTCATGGAAAGAAGGTTCTTTGGTGTTGTAACATACAATTTCATTAATATGAAGACAACCTGGCAGTTACTTTAATAAAAGAAATACCATCATCAACATCTTATGGTATTTTATACTTATTAAGAATCTTAGACATGTTTTACAATAACTTTCAATTGCTTTTTGATTGTAAAGTATGTCTTCAGCTTCTTATCTTCTGAATGTATGGTTCATTGACATTCAGATGATAAAGTATCAAGTGCTTTTTCAAAACAATCAATGAAAATAATCTGGAGTCTACCATGAGTTTTAGAAGTCTGATCCAAACAAAGCCTGCCTTCCGGGCTCTAGTAATCTCTGAATAACCAATGCTTGCCATAAACACTGATTGATACCCAAATCCTGGTTAATGACATCTTCTATGTGAGAGATAAGAAGATGTTTGAGCTTTATGAACCTCTCATTAAATTATCACCATCTGTGAATTAGATATTTAAAGAATATTATTATATGTCTTCAGCAACAATGAGAAGCACACAAATGACAGCCACGTTAACTACTTCTACAATCACCTAGTCTGAAGAAAAACATATTTTGAATGGTCTTAAGAACAGTAAGGAAGCTGGAACTTAGCAAGTATATGGCTTCAAACATTCTGGATTTTACATTCACAGGAATGTCTTTCTTCCTGGAACTTGATGTCAATGAGCATCCCACTTATTAAAAATAACAAAAACTATATATGATGTTGATGAAGAAGTACTGTCCAGTTTGGTTTAACACAGAAGAAGCAAAAGCTGTGGGCAAATAACTGGAAGGTAGGATTGATGACTCAACTTGTCAACTCTAATATGGTGAAAATGTACTCGTGAGTTTTCTCCAATAAGTAAAATAGCTCTGGGTAATCCTTCAGCACTCTAAAACAAGGATAACACACTCATTCTTACAGACTTTACAGCACAAAATCTACAGATCTTGTTATGAACTGAGTTTGAATCTTCTAAAAGATAAGACTGACAAATTCACTTAAAGGGAGATGAGGAGCTTGGGGAGACAGATTATGAAAGTTACAAATAACATCTTTTAATAAACTGACCACATCTGTTTTGATGGATGTCTATAACTTGTAGGTCATAATTATAGAGTCAGGAAACTACAAAATCAGTTATGTAGTAGTCTACACCATGTTAAGTCCAGAGCGCTAACAGTAACATGCAATATTATGTATGACTAGTTACATGCATGCTGACAGCACTCTTCTGAAGACAGACATATACTAATATACAGTATTGTTTGTTAACGGTGAGTGTGTGTTTTAATTAAGGTGTTGAGGATGGCCGTTTATGTTATCCTTACGATGCTTTTATATATTCTTACTAGTGTTACATTAATGATTAAAAACTGCCGTGTCAAACAATTTTTGGCATGTGTGCATTAACGTGTTCGATGAATATTCGTAAAATACGTGCACATTTGGCCAGCAGAGGAAATCAAACGGTTTGGCGTCAATATTACACGTAAAGGCGAATTAATTGCATATAGGCGGCTCCTTTGATGACACCGTCCGCAGAATAGTCGTCAGCGTTTTACCATGTGCTGTTACGCTGTAACGCTAACAGTAAAAATAACTAATAGTAATATCACACTATGAATATTAACAATATCAAAACCTTGAAAATTCAGTACATATCATTTACTCACAAATTGGAATGGCGGACACAATAAATGCATTGCCATAAAACAAAGCCGAAGACTTAGTAGACACATTTCTACTAAAGTCTTGCAATAAAAGTTCCTCTTCCTTAGTCAAAGACTTCTTACTTCCAGCCCCAGCCATCTTTCAGCCGAAAAGAGCACGTGATTGCTGACGTTGCAATGAGTAGGAAAGAAAAGATAGACTCTGGTAGAGTGGAACTAGGAATCTGAGATGAAACAGACAGTCAAATTAATAGCTACGAGGGAAAGAAAGATTATTTATCATAACAACATAATATTTTTAAAATGTAGTATCTTAGACAGTACACGCTAAACAAATATTACAGAAATATTTATATAAATAATATCTGCAATAGGATCTACGTTCAAGGAGTTTTGGATGCTATATATACTTTTGCAACTTATGCTATTGGGTTTTGATCACCACTAACAATTTAATGTCGTAATTTACTTGAGAAAGCTGCGGGTCGTATTGATAAAGTTATGATCGAAAGGTTAAAAAGATAATCCTAAAACACATAGAAAGTTATGAAAGACTTGGCGTCAAGTTTTCTAGTAAATTTGAAGGTAGCTTATAAATTTGAAATAGTTCTGAAGATTGTAGAATTGTTTCAAGATAGTGGTTTCTAGCATGTGAAGTTTGTTTTCGTTTCGGTTATGAACTGGTTCTATAAGTTTATTCTGTATGTTAATATAGCGCAGTTAGCGTAATTTGTATACGTTGCTTTCAAGTTCTACAGTGTGCAAGCTTCTAAGAAACTTTAAGTGGATAAAATGAATTAATTTGTTACTGTTTACACGGGCTGGACTTTGAATTATTGTCACCAAATAATTTTAAATAACCTGCCAACGAATGAAAAAGTTATAACATTGCTGTCAGAAGTGAGATAAAATATAACTCATTATACTTGAAACAGAACCATGAAGGTCAAGTTTTGAGATTCAATAATTACTTGAGATCATGAAATTATTAATTAAGACAAGATCGAAAAGAACAAGACAGAAAGTTATAGGAACTAGACCGAAAATTTAAAGAAGAACACGATAGAAAATTAACAGCAGACAAGGAAGAATGGGACAGAAAATAAGAATAGTGTGATAACAATTTATGGGAGGAGTTAAAAGAAAAAGAATTTTTAAAAAAGTGTTCTGTCTCTGATCGTTTGTTAATTTCCGGTATAGATTCTTTCCGAGGAACTTCGGCGATACAAGTCCTTTCTTAATTAAAACAAGTCTATTCTTTCTCGATACAACTTTGTAATACACAGAATTTCCACAGTCACTTTAAACTTAACAACCTTTATAACACACGCTATAAATGACAGTGCTTCTCACACTTTACTTACGGTGCCTACTGTTCGCTTGACTCAATTATCTATCTATACCTATCTCTTCAGTCTATCTGCATATCTATCCGCCTATGTCGCTGGCTTTATTTGCCAGGCTTATATACTAAAAAAGAGGGCGTCTAGCAAACACTGGGAAATTCACGGGGTTCCTCGATAATTCTAGAAACTCCAGCGCGCATGCTCCCAGCGTCACGCGACTTCCGCTGTCGTTACATAACTAAGCGCACAGTTACACAGTCCAAATTAAAGAGTGGGCAGACTAACACAAAAAACTAACATAAAATGAAAGGAAAACAGAATTAAAACTCTTTACCAAACTGTAATTTTCAGCTTTATCTACAAAGCTCATGTAAGTGCAGTTAAAGACCTTAACTGGCGCAAGTGAAGAAAACAACAACAT
>NW_013667225.1:170002-178243 GCF_000517525.1 Limulus polyphemus | reverse complement strand
AGCGAGGGATTTTGAAGCTTTAAAAGTGGAGCTGAGGCAAATTTTTCTTTCAATGTCTTAAAAGCATGCTGGCAAGAAACTGTCCATTTGAACTTCTGGCCTTTTTTTGTTAAATTATGTAGTGGAGCAGCTATAGTTGTAAAGTCCTTCACAAACTTCCAATAATAGGTACAGAGTTCCAAGAAACTTCTTAACTCTCACACATTGTCTGATGTTGGCCAATCATGCACCGCTTTCACCTTGTCAGGATCAATTCGCACACCATGCTCACTTATGCTGTGACCCAAGTAAAGCACCTCTTTATGGAACAAGTGGCATTTCTTGGGATGGAGTTTGAGGTTAACTGCTATCAAACGCTTTAATACTTCCTCTAGTGGGGACATTTCCTCATCAAACGATGTTGCAAACACAATGACATCATCCAGGTACACTAGGGCTATCCTCCATTGTAGGCCTTCCCATACTCTTTCCATCAGCCTATCAAATGTTGCTGGAGCATTGTTAAACATGTTCACATGCATGAAAGAACTAGGCAACATTATTAAAAAAATAAAAACGAAGCTGCTATCTCCTGGGAATGGCACTTGAATACTAGAATCTTCTAACATTGGCTGTTTCATAATCATCTTAGAGTGACTAAGTGGGGAGTTCCACACTTATATAGCCCCTTCTGAGATGTTTGCTGTGGTCTCTTTGCCAGTGATGTCTTGGGCAATAGTGTTGTATGTCCTCCTCAATCATCTAGTACATTCATCCTTCAAAGTCAAAGCTGCTATTTGATGGCAAGCAACTTTGGACTAGCTGTCTGGCTTATCTGCACTGCTGTTCTCCTAGTATTCTTTGTTGTCATCGCTCTGGTCTTAATGAATGATATCACAGCCTTGATGAACTCCACCTTCACCTTCCATAGATATAGGCATCCCTCAAGATGCACATAGCACAAAAAAGATCTTAGGGTTAGGGATGTAGTTGTCCCACCAAAGATGCAAATATATTTATCATCTTTTCCTAGTTATTTTATTGCACCAACAAGGGGACAAATCACTGGACCCCTTTATTCTTCATTCTTCACCTCCTTCAGCAGCATCAACATCAGTACTGACTCCTATTGCTGGACCACTTGGAAGCTAACTATTCTAGATATAATGGTGTTAACTCCAGCTATCCAGCATGGGGCTACCCTGGACTTCCTAGCACCATCAGGGACTTCATCAGCCAGTTTGACCCTCGGAGACATCAGTGCAAACCCATTTACTAATTCAGCAAGCTCTTTCAAATTAGATACATCAGCAAGCAATGCTACTTCATCCATGGGTTTGCTAATGGTAAACACTAGCCTGGCACTTTTCCTCTCCAATGACTTCATATCCCTTGTTGTAGAGGAAATCCTAGGCATCTTGGAACAGATGTGAGGCTTCAAAGATTGAAGAATAATCCATTATAAATCATGGTCGCAGGCAAAGAAAATGGGAATGGAACACAGAAACAGGTCAAGTCGAATTTCCAAATGGGATATTGAATGTGGCTGGATGTTGACCTTAAATACTGAAAGTCCAGATTCAAATGCAAAGATCCACTAAGTTCTATTTGGTCAAAGTTCCAGCTGGGTACATAGGTTATAAAGAGGTCATAATGCTCAGTTACAACCATGAACCAGATACTGGTCAAACAGCACGTCTTCATTGCCCATAGAACTTGCACTCAAGGAACTTGGAGTTTTAGACAGCTACCTGTGGTTGTTCTGCCCTCTGTTGTCCCTGCTGGACAATGAGAACATGCATATTAAACTCTCAAATCCGGCCTTATCCCTAGCCTACCGTCTAGCTGTAACGTAGACAGAGCTGGTTCCAGCAGGAAGGAATAAGAATCGAGATTATTTGGGTTTTACACACTCAACCTTATTTGGGTTAGGTACTTTGACTATTAGCCTGTGCCAACACTTTCATTGTCTTTCCTTAAAGGCTTTCTTCCAGTTATAGGTGTTAAAATAAGTTGATTTTCTAGGTCAGGAGATTTAATCTTCTAAAAGTACCAATCAATCATTTTTAATATTTGTTGTAGTTAAATAAAACACTTGTTTTTGAACCACCTTATACGAGCAACTTAGCATGCAAAGAACTGAAAGAACTGGTAAACTTATGGAAATAAAAATATCAACAATTGGTAAAAAATTAAGATCAGAACATGGTGAAAGATTCCATGTCCTTCAGACTGTGTTAGATTTTTATTCCTCAGGGGCAAAAAAAAAACAACACAAAAGAATAAATCACTTGATGGATAAAGAAGAACTTAACTAACGTTTCCATACTTACAGGGATACTGGTTTTCATATTGAAATTTCCATATAACTTTTAGGTGAAGCAGAAAAACATTTTTTTCCATGCAATATACATGTGACACAAGTAAACAGGTATTATTACTTGTTTGTTCCAGAGGAGTAAACGTACACTATGATTGGCTTTAACACGTTGTTTCTCCAGCGAAGAAATGGAAGAAATTTCACGGAAATTTTCTAAAACATGCTACGTAAAACAATTAACACACAACAACCATACGTTAAAATTAAGGTACCAAATTACAACACAAGGTAAATTACAAGTGAACTTCTTTGTTAGTATGAAATAAATCTACAAACCTACAGAATGTCTCAGTGTCAAAGTTTGAACATTCTCTCAATATTAATGAAAATCACAGGTACACTGCATTTTCCAATAATTCTTTCCAGGATATTCATCACGGTTAATCTCATATTTATTCCTCAATTCCTAATGTCGAGATCAAAATCATTTGTCTCCATATTCTCATTGATTTCTTCTTATTTCTTTGGCATCTTATTATTTATTACCATTCTCGGTGTTTGGTTGCATAATTTGTTTTAATTTATTCGAAACATCTATGAAGGACTCTGTGTAATGTTTTTAACACATGTGGGTTGCCACACATGCATGTTTGTTTGCATATGCATATGCTGCCATTATGCTTTGTCAGGTACTCTAGAAGTCACCTCTGACTACTGCATAAACAGACAGATTCATTAATGTCTATGTTACCTGCCAAAAGTAAACTCAGTAAAGACGGTATTGTAATTTAGGGGCCATCAAACTCAACTTATGTAAGGGGCCAACGTGTTGTATTCATTTGGGTTGTAGCCTGAACCAGTAACAACTAAATTTTTTCAACGCCAGGTTATGCAGTCGTGGGTTAAGCACACAAGTCATCAACTTCAGGAGGTTTACGTTTGGAATAAAGAAATACTCTCAGAGACTGTTTAATACAAACACAAAATAATTTTTAATAGAAGATATTCATACACTCGTCTACATCAAAGTTCCCAGTACTATCTTGAAAAAACTCAATATCAAAGTTATTATACTCTTTGTTCTGAATGGTAATATGCTCATTGATTAAACTTTCTATTAGATTCATTAACATTGAAACTACACTGAACAAGTTATCAACCAAGTTAACCCGAAATATTCTTTCAGACATAATTTCGCTTATATAATAGCAATCAAATTTATTCCATTATGTTTATTAATAACTCTCATACATCTATCAGCTTTGTTAAATCTCCAGTAAAGTTAATGTTTAGTACTTTTCTTTCCTCTGACATTATTCCTTAAAAATTTTGTTAGACTAGATAAGAAATAGCGTTAACTATTTACAAGGATTTTGTAAAATAGATAGCTTCAATGCTTTGGAGGATGGCCATTCTGAAGTTCTACAGGAAAGCTGGACAGATCAGGAACTGACGAGGGGCTGCTTCCAGAACCAATGTTACAGTGTTTTATACTACTTAATTGGTATAATTGTGACTCATTAAGAAGTTCAGTTTGCTCAATTCTGCATGTGATTCTTTTAATCTAATTGGTACTTTTGCGGCTCTCTGTAAAACCAAAACCATAACTACTTGTTAATTGGTTTGTACAGAACTTTTTCTGGGCACTTATCCATTGACATGGGCGTAGATATCCGAACCCACTAACTCGGAATGTATAGATACAAACTGATTATCTTTAGTCTTTTTACACGTATTCTTCCATTTGCCGTTTCTCTAATGGAATCGATACTGTTCGGCGCTGATAAGCAGAACCACTAGTTGCTACCTCTCATGTTGCACTCTGGAATGTGTTTCCAGCCTACTATTTTAATGTATTTCGCGTTTGTCCTATCATTATTTGATAATCTTGCTCACTCGTTGGCATCAAACGTTTTTTTTAACGACCTGAGTTGGTTAATGGTTTCTTATTATGTATTTTCCATTGCTATATTTCCTCATTTGTTTTCAAAGTTTCAAAATTTTCAACATTTCTAATTTTAGGAATCCTTTACATTTTTATTTCAGGTTGCACACAATATATATTCACTGGTAAAATTCATGACTTTGTGGGAGGTATGTTGGATTTAATGATCACCAATTGGTATTCTCTGCAAATCTCTTACCATTCAGCTAGATGTCACAGTGTGTTTTCAAAACATCATTTGATGTATTGCATCAGAAAATCTATTCTATGCTTCAGGAAGTAAGAGGTAACAGTGCCCTTTCAATCATTGATTTTTAAATCGCTTGATCATCCTAACTGTAGATAATCTAGTGATAATTCCACAATCTAGTACATACGTCATATCTCAATATCACTTGAGAGCTTGGAAAACAAGAATGCCACCTCTTTTTATTCCATTCCTGTTCAGATCAGCAACTGTTCTAACTGTCAATAATCGAGTAGCATCCACAAAATGTAGTCTGTACACACTACCAAACCTAACTACTCGATAGCTTGAAAAGAAAGGAATGCAAGTTCGTTCTAATCATAATAATTAATTTTGCAAATGAAGAATTGACTTTACTTTGAATATCGAGCAGTAATTCTACAATGTAGTGCATACGTTGTGCTTCCATTACTACTCAACAGCTCAAAAATCATGGAGCCATGATCACTTTTGATCATTAGCCTCCCAACTACCTGGTCATCTAGCTTTGATTATCAATCACATCCATATCAGTTGGAAGAGTTACATTGACATTTTATCCTGTGGTCAGAGCTGGTAGTCACTTCCAGTCTCAGTAACTCCTCAGTGGTTCATCGAAGGTTGACAGATAAGTATCTACAGGTACCTGATGATGACAAAACCTTGTCGAAACGTTGTACATTTGCTGTTATGTTAAACTTATATGAAAGTTTTTCTTCATTACCCATTCAAGCCGTCTCCAAGCGTTATTAGTCTCAAAGTGGGTTCCTCGTCATCGAATTTGTCACAATACTGTTGGAGCACCATGTCTCGTGGGCTGGTAACAGTGGCACAACACACTTTCTTGTACTTGTAACTGCTCATACAGGTGCTACGGATTATGTGTGTTTGTACTAAGCTCTTCTACTGATTGGGCTTGACAGAAAGGAGTGTCCATGCTAGATTAGATTCTTTAAGTTGCTTGACCCACTTGGAGGATTTAAAGAATGTAAGATCCACTATGGTCGTTGTAGCTACCGTTTCTACCAAGAACTCAACATCTCGCCTTGAAATTCTATCATGTGAAGATGGTTGGTTGTTAACTCTCTGATTGGGCTTAGTCTACCACAGTAGAGGAACCACCTAATTCACACCATTTGTTAGTGGAACTGATACTACAGCTGCTGCTGTAGGCTCCTTCCTTTCAGATAGCTGGTGTTAAGTGACCACTTCCAAGCTTCTTGTGATGAACTTATTGTCCAAAATATCCTTCTAATCTGCAGAGACCATTACCAGTACCCTTCCTATACAATCAGTGCAGATTATCTGCATAGGCAGCCAATCTTTCAGTGCCAGTACTCTTTCACGTCTTGAGCTTAGTCTAGTGATTTACTTAATTCTCCACTAGATCGAATAGGCAATGCAGTTAGTATAGAACAATTTGTCAGTCTACTCCTCATTCGGGTGTCCGACAGCATTGGGGCGATATCACTTTAGCTAAGAATCAAGTGTTGCACAGCCTGTTTCTGAGTCCATCCATTACAGGCAATGAATTGCTTGGAATATTTCAGGAAATCGGCTTGGCTTATTACACAGGGCTCTGTGTACCAGGACAAAGGCTTTCTCTCATAATCCCAACATATGCCAGAAGAAGATACCACCGATTTTTTTGTTTGTTTCTGTGTGGAAGCCACTCACTTGGATTGCAACATTATATAAAGACAGTCCACCCCTAGTCCATGACTACAGAACAACAAGCTACTACATTAGCCCAAGTTTTTAAGCTACTGTAAACATGATGAGGAAGATTTTTGTCATGAAAGGAACCTCACTCCCTTGATGATGATCTTCACCCATGAGTGCCCATTACCTCATCTACTGAAAGCCAACTATGACTAACAGAAATTATCCATCACAGCATGTCCAGCTGATGTGCATTATTTAACCATGGTCTCAACCAGAGTTGGGATTGTTGTGCTTTGGTTGGTTGCAATCTGGGAGTTTGATAAGGACCTCCCCATACTGCATTGAAGATACCAGGTGCCAAGCTGTTCTGAAAATTGTTAGTCGTCAATGCTTTCCTTCACCAAGATCTATTTTTAGGAATACCATCTGCAAGTGGTCTAGATGAACCAGGTGCAAGTAATTACCTCCTGAGTCAGCATTTGCAGCCTGACTGATGCAATAAACATTTGCAGTAACAATAAAAGTCCTATCTCTAGAAGATGACTTCTAGACTCGACATTTCTCATTCCTATCTACTTTTAATATTTTCAGATTAACCTATTGATTCCTCGATAAGTATCAGATAGACAGATACATAAATAACTACTGACTCTGATCAGATAACTTAAACTGAGTCTTCCTAGCATGCGCTTGTGTGTAACATAATGAGACTGGACAAAATATAATTCCACTTGAAATTTCCAATGGGTTTGGAATACTTTCTTATATCTTCTACGAATGTTTAATTTTCCAAAGTTTTAACAACAAAAGCTAACACTGTAGATTATAAACGTCCAGTTTAATAACCATAACTCCATATATCGGACAAGAAATTAAAAAACGAAGAGACATAGTCTTTAAAAAACTGCAAAATGGAAATGTTACGTTTCTGCTTGTTTGTTAATTTCCCGTAGAAATTCTTTCCGAGAAACTTTAGCAATACAAGTCCTTTCTTAATTAAAACTAGTTTATTCTTTCTCGATACAACTTTGCAATACACAGAATTTCCACGGTCACTTTAACTTAACTACTTTTATAAACACACAGGTAGAGCTAGTCAATGTTAAGGCAAGAAATAGAACCGTAAAGAAAGGACATTCTCTCCCAGATCATTTAACCGACCTCTATAAAAAGAGCATAGTCCATTTGCCATCATCACAGGCTCTTCAGGTTAGAGAATTCTTGGCGAATTATGCAGACGTCTTTTCCAAGGGAGATCATGACCTTGGCTGCACAGACCTTGTGGAGCACATAATAAATACAGGCAATCACCGTCCAATAAAGATCCCTCCAAGGAGAATAACTCCAGGAAAGCGACAAGAGATGGAGAAGGTGATGGATGTCTTAATTAAGGAAGAGATAGTCGAGAAATCAGATTGTCCCTGGTCAGCTCTCGTTGTGTTAGTTCAGAAGAAGGATGGAACCCAAAGTTGCTGTGTGGACTTCAGGGCTCTTAACAATATAACCGAAAAGGACTCATACCCACTGCCAAGAACTGATGATACTTTTGATGCCCTAAGTGGAGCCAGGTGGTTTTCAACTCTAGACTTAAAATCGGGTTTCCATCAAGTGAAAATGGCTGAAGCAGATAAACTTAAGACTGCATTTAGTTATGGCCAAGGTCTCTGGTAATACCGTGTGATGCCATTCGGGCATTTAAGAGCAGGGATTTATACGTTTTTGTATGTATATATATATTTCTTTACATATTTAACATGCCATCATTAGCTCTTATTCATTATTAAGGGCATTCTTTAATTTTAAATGGCTGATTTGTGCTTATATTTAAAGGCTTTTTTTAATGGAGTTTGATTTTAATGTTTGTTGCGTCAGCGAGTCACATGACCACCGTGACGCCACGTTTCTAGAACTATCCTGTACTTTGGCGAATGCTCTAGTAATTACTAGATATAGGGTAGGCTGGTATATAAAAGAGGGGAATGTAATGTGTGGGTAGACAGTGAGTAATTGATCTGCGGTCAGAAGTATTATTGACGTTCGTTGTTATAGCGTTTGTTTAGCACGATTGTTGAAGTTGAGTGTATCGGTAAAGTTGTATTCGGAAAG
>NW_013667225.1:166338-169731 GCF_000517525.1 Limulus polyphemus | reverse complement strand
TCAAGACATTGAAAGAAAAATTGGCCTCAGCTCCACTTTTAAAGCTTCCAAATCCCTCACTGCCGTACATACTGGATGGCATAATGCCTCCCTATCAAGTGTTATGATATTAAAATGAAACCTCTAACCCTAACATTGATTTAAAGATAATTTTTGACTGAACTCTAAAATAGACAGCACATAGTTTGCATGCTAAAAGTTTCGTTATTGTTTTATTTTAAGGTTGAACAACGGCTGCTGTTTAAAGAAAACCAATTAAAAAAACGTAATACTGGTTGCAACTTATCCAAAATGATAAGCAAACGAAACTTTTTTAAAACATTTTCACATTATGATTCTAAATTAATACTTGAACAACAGCTTTTTTGTTGTCGAAATTAACTCCGAGGCTTTCGATACTAATATTAAAATGCATGGATTATCTTCAGGCAATAAGTTTTAAACACTCTATATTCAATTGATTTTAACGCAGTGACAGCTCTACACAAAATAAAGATGAAAACGACGGATTTCGTTAACTGGTTTATCAGAGAGAACCATCATGACACACATCTGGGTCCTTTGCAAGATATTTAATTGTAGGTCCCTTTCAATAGCTAAATTTGGCGCGAAATTTGTCATACCTACTTAGAAATATAAATATTTGCGTTCACAAATTGTTAATATAGTTGGTTTTTTAATCAAAGTGTGACAATGTATTTTTGAAAATTGCGAATGATATATATATATTTTCCACAGCTATCTGAAAATTCAACTTTCTTGTGACATCCATTTTGGTAAGAAGCGTTGCCAACTCTGTGAGACAAGGACAGTCTGAGATAGATTTTAATTAATTTCGACTTTTAAAAACTGCTATCGGCCGATGCACTGCTGCTAAGTTATTTGTTATAGATAAAAAGTGTCAAATGTTTCTGGGACAATTGTATTTAGACTTTAAAGTCATCATTTAACTTATCTCAAAGAGGGTTTGTTTGTAATTAAGCACAAAGCTACACAATGGACTATCTGTGCTCTACCCACCACGGTTATCGAAACCCAGATTCTAGCGTTGCAAGTCCGCAGACATACCGCTGTGCTACTGAGGGGTTCTCAAAGAGGGAATGGATAGTGGCCCACCGATAAGACTGAAGGCGTAAAATCGGGTTTCGTTACTCGCAGTGGGTATGGCACAAATAGCCAATTGTGCTTAACATGAAACCAACTGGATTATGTTACAATTAAAATTCATACAGAATTCTACAAGTTCGTTGTGTTTTACATTTAAAGTTGCTTTTACATATAATTTAATAACTGACATGTAATGACGGAGCAACTTAAATTTATCTCCCAAATTCATTAAATTAAAGTCCGCTACAATATAAAAAAATCAGTTTTCAATCGTCTTTGTGTAGCATTTATTGGCTCATATTTAGATTCTTAACCAGAAAGGCGCTCCTGTCGTCTGGCACGAATCTCCGCCATTACTGAAACTGATCATCCTTTTTCCAGTTGTTAAGCGCCTATCTTTGGAAACCATTTTCTATCTACTGAAAACAGGGTTGCCGTTAGCCACTGATTAATTGTTAGCAATATAAATTTTCATTCTCAGATTCTTGACTAGATATATTTTTTATAAGCACGTCATATCAAAATATTAAATAAAAAAGTACATCCTATCTTTAAATTAGACTGCAGTATCTGTTGTAGTTTCATTTAATGTTACCAATATCCATCTTTCATTTAGTATCTTACCACTTTTACGCTAGCATCTAGTGTCGAAAAAAGGTTTGAGAGTGATATTGACAAAGGACTTCAAAGAAACCCGTCTATCTGCTAGTTGACGCTAAAAAAAATGAAACCAAAAACGCTTTTTTACTAGTTGCAAGTATTTGGATCACTAAAGAGTATGATGTCTAGAAAATGACAACCATAAAAGAAGAAAAACGCGGGTTTGGTTAATTACAACCTAGATTGCTCATCAGAATATTTTGTGTTGGGTTTTCATATTGGCACCATTATCATTATCCACGCCTCGGAAGACGTTGAACTGTATTTCATATTTCCTAAACTCAAAGAATGACCTCTGATACGTGTGATTTCCTCGATATTAATAATGGAAATGATATTATCTTCAACATTTATTTCCATTCCACGGATAGTCACCGTTTTTAAAACTATCGACGGCTCCACTTGACGTTTAACGGCAGAGGAACAATCCACCATTACAGAATAGTACTTCAAATATATAATTTTTCAGAACAAATACGTCAATGATCAATGGTTACTTTCGTATTAGCTCATTCTGGACTTCAGAGTGTGGTATTTTCATGTGAACTAATTTCCCTACAAGTACCAAATATACCTCCTACTAACAGCAGACTAGATCAATAAAATAATGAAAGTAATTTGTATTTGGATTCAGTACTTGTACATTTTAGTTCTAGTACTTATTGATGTTTAATTTTGTTTTCCATACTTATTTCGAGCTATATTCTCTGCTGCTTCTGTTAATCTTCGTTGCAATTACATTAAGTTTTGAGCAATTCTGTATGAATTGATCTCATAGCATTGCTTTCAAGTGGCTAGGGCACTCGACTGAGGGTCGCGGGTTCGAATCCCCGTCACACCAAACATGCTCGCCCTTTCAGCCGTGGGGGCGTTATAATGTGATGTTCAATCCCACTATTCGTTCGTAAAAGAGTACCCCAAGAGTTGGCGGTGGGTGATGATGACTAGCTGCCTTCCCTCTAGTCTTACACTGCTAAATTAGGGACGGCTAGCCCCCTATAGCTTTGCGCGAAACTCAAAAACAAACAAATTTTTTAAGTTTTCGCTTTTTCTGTAATCATGTATTTTAAGTTTCAGCTTAATGACACTTTTTCTTTGGTGTCTTTTTTTACCCTCTTATTTACATACGAAAATTTTAATTTATTAACTAGTTAATTTCATAATTTGAATTTATTGTAAACTTCTATTCAGCTCAATCGGACACTTTGCTGTCTCTAGTAGTTTGACTTAATGTAACGTTTTCTTTCAGCTCATTCGTTTTGTGCCTTTAAATCTATTTATCATTTGTTTTTCGTTTAAAACACTTCTGTCCGTAATTTTTAGATCTATTTAGATTGATTTTTACTTTACATCTTGTTGTTGTAATTTTATTCATTTAAATTTAAGCTCAACTCGATAACTCCAAATTTAATTCTATATGTTCAGTTTTGTACACAACTTTTACATTAGTTTGACTGACCGTTAGATCTTTTGGGTGTTTAATAACGTCCATTGTTTATGTTCATGTGCATCCTCTTAGGTGCTAATTAAGTGTTACGACAGCGGAAGTCACGCGACGCTGGGAGTATGCGCGCTGGAGTTTTTTGAAGGATCATGAATTTGCCCGCCAGCTCGAGTGTGATCTAG
>NW_013667225.1:162403-166317 GCF_000517525.1 Limulus polyphemus | reverse complement strand
GGCCGTACAGCAGAATTGAGTCAAGCGAACAGTAGGCACCATAAATAAAGTGTGTGAATCACTGTGATTTATAGCGTGTGTTTAAAAGTTAAGTTTAGAGTGACAAGGTACGTACTGACTGTGAAATTACTGTGTATTAAAAGTTTGTATCATGGAAGAATAAACTCGTTACAAACTTTGTAATACACTTAATTTCCACAGTCACTTTAAACTTCACTACTTTTATAAACATACGCTATAATTCACACACTTTACTTACGGTGCCTACTGCTCGCTTGACTCGATTATCTCTATCGATCTGCAATTATATCTCAGCTTTATTTGCCGGGCTTATATACAAAAAAGAGGGCGCCCAGAACAGACTAGTTGTCAGGAAAAGTAAAGAACCTTCGAGAATCTCGTGACGGGTTACCAGGGTCACGTGACTTCCGCTATAGTAACAATATATATATATGTACACACACACACACACACACGAATGCTACAAACTTTCTAATTCCAGACATTTACTTTCAAACCTATTGTCCTTTTAAAAGATTCCAATTTGTGATAAACCTCTATTGTCAGCAGTCTTGGATCTAGGCGAGCATTTGATGATTACTCAGACCTTGTAGATGTTCTTAATGTCCATTGCAGAATAAAGCTCGTTTATATCACCTGTACTGTTGTTTTAGTAGAAATCATTCAGGGTTATGCCTAATCCATTATGAACCAAGATTTGTTAATACTTCGAACATATATTGTCTTGTATGTATATATTTATATTAGTTATATACATCAGTGTTAAG
This sequence comes from Limulus polyphemus, assembly GCF_000517525.1. Lineage (NCBI taxonomy): Eukaryota > Metazoa > Arthropoda > Merostomata > Xiphosura > Limulidae > Limulus > Limulus polyphemus. The sequence goes on along the minus strand of NW_013667225.1, from coordinate 165,529 downwards.
TGTTTTACATATTAAAACATAAGAAAATGTAAAAATTATATATAGAAGTGAAATTATAGAATTAGAGAAGTGTTTTATACATAAAGCAACAGGTAAATGTAAAAGTATGGAAGATAAATTATTGGGTGTTTGTCTCGCGCAAATAATGGATAGTATGTGCAATAAAAACTTACACATGTAATACAGTGTATTATGATAGCTGTCTCATTAAAACAATTTTTAATTGTAACTTTGAAGACATATATAATGTAATCACATGTTGAGACACCCCACAAGTTCATCATCCTATTTAATTCAATTTATAGAAATACTACTCACCAGAGTAGTACTTTCCTCAGTAAGACCATCCGCCTATAAAACATTGTCCACCTTTGTAGTAATATCAAGTATATAAACGAAAAATGTAATCATTAGTTGAGACAAGTTGAAATTCGTATGCATTCCTATCTGCCCCTACAAGCACTGTCAGTCTTTGTAAAACATATGTGAGAACTACAAAGTCAACATGTGTACAATAAAATATTTTGTCAAGAACTCTATTTACTGTTATACACAATAACATCATAGTTATATGGGTAGAAGAATAGCATAAAAATATATTTAATCCATAAAGCCAAACTGGTGAAACGGTAGGATTGTATGTTAAGTTCTTGCATGACATTTTAGAGATGTTCTCACGAAAAATCCTTCCTTTTCATATAAAATACAAATACTATTTTTACACGTAATTAAATATAGAGGTTGTTGACATGTTGACCTACATCATCCTCTAGTGGTCTGCTCACCAACTGTTTGCATGCTCATCAAACCAACACCCTCTGGTACCACTTTGTGGACTAACAACAACATGCTCTATTGAGTAACATTCGAACTATAATAGAAATTAATAAAACCCTTTATAACCTAACTATCTACATGCTCATCAAACCAACACACTCTCTGGTACCACTTTGTGGACTAACAACAACATCCTCTATTGAGTAACATTCGAACTATAATAGAAATTAATAAAACCCTTTATAACCTAACTATCTACATGCTCATCAAACCAACACACTCTCTGGTACCACTTTGTGGACTAGCAACAACATGCTCATCAAACCAACACACCCTCTGGTACCACTTTGTGGACTAACAACAACATCCTCTATTGAGTAACATTCGAACTATAATAGAAATTAATAAAACCCTTTATAACCTAACTATCTACATGCTCATCAAACCAACACACTCTCTGGTACCACTTTGTGGACTAGCAACAACATGCTCATCAAACCAACACACCCTCTGGTACCACTTTGTGGACTAACAACAACATCCTCTATTGAGTAACATTCGAATTATAAGAGAAATGAATAAAAACCCTTTATAACCCGAGCGCTTTCGAAAGGTGGACATTTCTTCTTCAGGGGCAAACAGAACTATGATGCCACGCGACATTTAACAACGCACTTTCTTGAAGCAGATACATTCCGTTGTTAAGTATCATGACAACATCTGCTTGTCGTGGTGGCCTAGCAACGTGCCTTCTGGTTCACTTCGTGGAACTATGACTAAGACAGTTGCGCCCTCCAGTGACACTGCGTTATCGTTTACCCCACTCTCCAGAGGTAGCCAATCAGCGAGTGTTGTCTGAACAATCGGGGTAATTAGTTGCTAGGTTCAAGTTGCAAGGTAAAAAAAAAATTACACATCCATATAAAATATAAGTTATGCCTATCATACAAAATTTTTTATTACAACAGAAACTAATAATGTAAAAAAGTTCACATGAAAAAGATATTTTATCCTACTTCAATCTAATAGCTCACTTTAACAAGAAACTTTATCAGACTCCAACTTCTAATACTTCACTTTAACAATAAACCTCCTACTCCAACACCTCACTAAGAAACCTTATCCTACCCCAACCAGCACAGTCTTAAAGACATTGGGACCCCATCCACAAAGGTCACACTTAAAATAATACAAATATAGACAATGCAATACGTTTTTATTGAATTTCTGCACATATTAACTACTACAAAGTACAAACATTTTATTTTTCTACAGTTCTATGCGAGTCTCTTACTTTTTTTTTGCAAAGTCACCACAGATAATATAATCAACTCGAGTTTATGAAACACATCCGATTCAGTTGACATCAGAGAGAGGGCGTTTAATCTTGGCTAGTTTTAATCTTTAATCTTGGTTGAAGCATGCAACTTCAGTCATCTCTCAATAACTATAGTTTCGAAAAAAATCTTTCGCCTTTGTGACCATCATTGATAGAAATATTCTTAAAGCAATTTCAATGTTAGGAAATGTTTCATCCAGTTTGTCATACTTTAATGTTGTATGTATTCTGGAAAATGATTTATCTTCTTCCTTTGATAGTTTAATGCTTTAATTGCTGACACTCGGATATAATTTCTTCTTTTTCCAAATCTCTGTTATAAATTAAGACAAGCCTTTCATAATTCTCAGTAATTTCAGCAGAGTCCATATCAACTTTCTGTTAGAACCAAAAATAATTGTTTTTGTATTTTCAGTTCGTTTTTCTAAATTAGAAATCAGTGATTAGTAAGTATGTTTTAATCTTGAATTTAAGACTACTTTGAAGAACGTTGTCACTAGAAGCTCAGTCAAAAGAACTGATGTGGAAATTTCTTTTTTGGATGTTTACTAATGTCACTGTAATCACCAATAGAAAATTTTGTTTTTGCTTTGCACTCATTGTTCTTCAAATTGGCTTCTAAAATGTTGATTGTATGACAATAATAACTGAAAAATCTCGACAACAACAGAAGTTTAAATGCTCTTTTTTCCAGAATTTTACTTCTTTCAATAAAATGGGTAAGAACATCTTTCCATAAAATTGTCAAGAAAACTACCTCAAACTAGCTCACCTTCTCACCGAGATTTTCAACACCATGTATTCCCTCTCTTGTATTATTAGTATCATTGATCAAAGAATCCAGAGCTGTTTGAATTCCATATCTATCATTTAATGTTGGGATTGCATCGGCACGTGAAAACCATAGAATTCCAGATAGTTGTTTTACAATCTTATGATCACGGCCAAAACTTGATAATGATGAGTTAATGCAGCAAAAAAAGTATATAATTGCTGCACAAGATCAAAAT
>NW_013667225.1:156024-161419 GCF_000517525.1 Limulus polyphemus | reverse complement strand
GTTTTAGCGCGATTGTTGAAAATAAGTGTATCGTAAAATTATATTCAGAAAGAATAAACCAGTTTTATTAAGTAAGGACTTGTGTCGCTAAAGTTTCGTCGGAACGAAGTTACGGAAAATCAATTAACAAAAGGAGACGTAACAGTACTATAGGGATATGGTGATCCTGTAAGACTAACCCTAAAGTGCTATAGGAATGTGGTGATCCCGTATGACTAACCCTAAAGTATTATAGGAATATAGTGATCCTTAAGACTAACCCTAAAATCTTTAGTTGCTCGAACAAAAATTTACATGTTTCACCTGTAGGTCAAACTAACACGGTCTTAAGGATATTGGGGAACCTGGGTTAAGTGTGAATTGGGGTCACATTCACAAAGGTCACACTTAAAATAATACAAATACAGACAATGCAGTATGTTTTTATTGAAAGTGGTCAGTCTTTTGATAATGCCTCAAGTATGGCTGGACAATATTCTGGTTTGCAGGAAAGAATCAAAGTTAGCTGTTTTTGTTCCCTGTGCTTAGTTAGACATTCCTTGAATTTTCTTGGAGACGGCTGCAGAAGTATACAGTTTGAAAGTTGTCATATTTTTTTATTTTGTGCAGCGATTATGTACTTTTTTTGCTGCATCAACTCATCGTTGGCAAGCGTTGGTATCTTCTATCAGCCGTGATCATAAGATTGTAAAACAACTATCTGGAACTCTGTGGTTTTCACGTGCCAATGCAATCACAGCTTTAAATGATAGCTATGTAATTCGAATACCTCTGGATTTTTTTATCAGTGATATTAGCCAAACAAAAGAGACAATAAATGATGTCGAAAATCTCAGTGAGAAGATGAATGAGTTTGAGGTAGTTTTCTTGACAATTTTATGGAAAAATATTTCTACCAGTTTTACGGAAACAAGTAAAATTATGCAAAAAAGAGGATTTAAACTTATCTGTTGCTGTCCGCATTCTTCAGTCATTGTCGTCACATATTTGAAATTTAAGAAGCCAATAGGAAGAATATGAGTGCAAAGCAAAAACAAAATGTCTCTCTAGTGATTACAGTGACATTAGTAAACATTTAAAAAAGGAGTTCCACATCATTTCTTTTGACGACGCTTCTAGTGACATCGTTCTTCAAGGTAGTCTTAAATTCAAGGATTAAACATGCTTACTAATCACTAACTCACTGATTTCTAATTTAGAAAAACAAACTGAAGCTTACAAAAAAAACAATAATCATTTTGGTTTCTATCAGAAACTTAATAATATGGACTCTGCTGAAATTACTGAGAATTATGAAAGGCTTGTCTTAATTTATAACAGAGATTTGGAAAAAGAAGAAATTATATCCGAGTGTCAGCAATTAAAGCATTAAACTATCAAAGGAAGAAGATAAATCATTTTCCAGAATATATGCAACATTAAAGAATGACAAACTGGATGAAACATTTCCTACCACTGAAATTGCTTTAAGAATATTTCTATCAATGATGGTCACAAACTGCAAACGCGAAAGATATTTCTCAAAATGAAATTTATTGAGAGTGGACTGAAGTTGCATTTTTCAACTAAGATTAAACGCTTTCTCCTTGATGTCAACTGAATCCGATATGCTTCATAAACTCGAGTTTGATGGTATTATTTGTGACTTTGCTAATACAAAAATAAGAAAGAGACACATATAGAACTGTAGAAAAATAAAATGTTTGTACTTTGTAGTAGTTAATATATGCAGAAAGACAATCAGACAATAAAATGCCATTCTCTTGCAAGTAGTTTAATTAATATAACACCAGCTAAATATTCTGCTCTATGACCATGAATTGGGATAAATTGCAGAAATCGTTCAATTGAGAGTTTGATCTTTAACATATTGAACTGTAAAGGTTAATTGATTGACATTGGATACATCTGGAGTTGAGTCAACACTCAATGAATAGTACTTCGTTTTTGTTTACTTCCAAAATGATTTCAGATAACACTTTAACACCAATGATGCTGATAAATTATTAACAGATATTGGCAGAAAGGTATGAGTGATTTCCTTTACCAGCATTTCCATGTTTTTCAATGTGCTCTTTGAGGAATGGATCAAACTCACTCAGAAACTTTAATGCTCCTAAATAATTCCTTTGTGCTGTAAACCAATGGTTTCATTACTTCCACACAATTCCAAACAACTCTTTTCAGAACATTTTGCCAGTAAAGTCGCTCTTTGTTGAACTGTTTCAATAATGCTCAGTCCATTTGGCCAAGTTCCTTTTCTTTTAACGAGTACAGTAAATGAACACACTTTCAATGTTCAGGCCCATTTTCATGTTCAGAAGTTTGACTAACTACATGCTTTCAATAATCAAAACCTGTCGTAGAAAAAGTCGAATTTATACTAAAAAAATAACCTTCACACAAAGCATTAGACTGAACCAGTTGACGGTGGACATGATAACCAATCACGACGAACAAATTCACCAGTATGCTATTTGCTTTTAAATAAATAAATATGTTTGGAATTATTGAAATCACAATAATAAAGGACCGTTATTAACCCAAAAAAAACATAGCTCATTTCTAACATGATGACACAATGCGGGATAAGTTGCTGGATTTGTTTCAGTAGAAGTGCTTATTACAGTTATCAACTATGGTGCTTCCGATATTACCTCGTGTCGATAGTGATCTGCACCTTCACTAGATGATGAACCAGTAACATCCTCATCATTACCTTTATCAGTTTTTATGTATATGTGGGCTAAGGATTCTTCTACAGTAGATGTCTGTGACTTGTTTGCGATAAATTCGAACAATAAACGGACAGCACACAATCCACTTGTTTTAAAATAATATATTCAAAACAAGTTAAATGTACGTACAAAATTCCTTACACTATAAGATATCACAGTTGTATATAAATCTCTAAATAATTCTCTTTTCTTGTCAAAAGTCCACTCAGCCCGATTCAGTTACTTTAGAATCCAACTGAGGAGGCAAACTATTTTTCTCTACTTTGTTTCTTACTGTACAATCAGTGAATAATTCACTTACGTTACTCCATGGGTTACCACAGTTGTATCTTGAACTTTAAATAATTGTCGCCTTTTCAAAGTCCACACAGACGGGTTCAATTACTTTAGAACACCCTTTGACAAGACTAACTATTCTCCTTATATTTATTCAACTGTGAAACTCACTTTAAAATATCGACCATTACAGCTAACCACTTGCACGCTAATTTCACGTTTTCTAACTTTTTTCTGACTGAACTTTACATTTACTTCACTCACTTGCAACTGTTTAAGTTTGTAGGTTTTATATATATATATTAGTTATTACACATTGTTTTGCATTTTAAAAAGAAATTTCATGATGTGTCAGTGCTGTAAAGGAGGAAACAACTACTCTTCAAACAGTAGTACTTTGAAACTATTGAAAGCGATTTAGATAGTATCGTAAGCAGTGCTAACTTCTGTTTGACTATTAAGCACAATGTTGTAATAGGAAAGGAAAATGCATTAAAGTGTTGTTTAATTTCACTTGTTAAACTGCAGACAAACTTGAAATCGAAGTAACACACATATACAGCAGTTCTTATCAAATACTTTTAAAGTGAAGACTGATGTCCGTAACTAACGAGAATCAACAATCTAAAAAATTCACACAAGTAGATCAAGCCAAATATGTTTACACTGTATCAATTTATTATTTCACAAACAACAATGGAGAGTCAAAATTATGTACATACACTATTAGTACATGATGTCCACTCCCACTTTCTATATGTTGTTGTTTCAGAATAGAATTATATATAAACTACCAACGTATCAAACATTTGACAGACCACATATCCCAGCACATTAAAGACAGAACAATAAGAACAAATAACAATAGTACATGGAAAGTGTAATTTATACTTGACAAATTTTCTTTAGTAGAAAAAAGAAAGATGATTGGTTGCTAATGAAATCTACACGAACACACGTTTTTATTAAACAAAGTGTTTACCTTTTAGTGATCAGTTTCAGTTCTGTAAACATACATTAAGCATACAGCAAACAGGGTTAAGCACGACTACATTTCATTGTCTAAAGTAAAAAAAATGTGACAAACAAAAGTACTCATTGAATAGAGAATAATTTACAAATATTAAATAAATTGACTTACAAAGTATCAATTTTCCATAATTCTATTTTTAACGATTCTTGTGTTAACTTAATATTTCCACGAGACATAACACAAAAAAATAAAATAAATAATTTTCACTGTTTGAATCTTTTCTTCTTTTTTTTTCCATGCCTATAAAAAAGCTCTCATAACAGTACAAAAATAAGTAAGTGTTTGTTATGCATCCACGGCGTTTGATGTACTGAACATAAATACTGACCATAATATAGAACAGAGTGGCTATATATGTATTTGGTTTCCTTTCTTAGCCAACAAACTTTATTTGCATTATTATTCAACACATGAGAAAGGTTTAATAAAGGTCAACTTTTTTCTTTACAAAACATTATCCCCACAGTTTTCCCGACAAAAGAAAAAAAAAATCACTACTTTTGCATTAATTTAATTAATCTACTATTTCAAGACTCTGGGTCAGAGTCTTCTGATTCTTGCTCAGCTTCCTCTAACCAGGTAAAAAATGACATTACTGACTTTAGAGCCACACCTTTCCCTTCTTTTTCGGCTGGATCATCGCTCTTCTGCCATTGGGTAAAGGCATCATCAGATATTAAATCCTCATCATAGAGGGCATCAAAAATTAAGCGCAGGAGACCTGCAGAGAGAAAACAATAAAAATCATACGTATTGCATGTAAAATCTACTCTGAATTATGCATTTATTAGTGCTATCAAGTGTATCAGTGCCTCGCTTGGTAAATATTTCGTTGTTCTCACTGGTATGATGTGCGTGTGTAACTTATCATGCAGTCAACAGAATATTGGTGATCAGCAAAGTTACCTATGCTATGAGTGGCATTAAACATCATGCAATAAAAATTGAAATGGTTGCTAAACATGAACTGTTTATAAAATGGTTTAGCCAGATTATAACACTTGTGACACCAAATATATACATACACACATTACACTACTCTGTACCCACAGATTAACTTATGATCAAATGCTATCCAAGTTTAAACCCTAAAACTCACTCACCCTAAGAATGTTCTAACCCGTGTACAAGAGGTTGTAACACAGTCAACCACTCACTTTTAGGACGTTCTAACCCGTGTACAAGAGCTTGTAACGCAGTCAACCACTCACCTTTAGGACGTTCTAACCCGTGTACAAGAGCTTGTAACGCAGTCAACCACTCACTTTTAGGACGTTCTAACCCGTGTACAAGAGCTTGTAACGCAGTCAACCACTCACTTTTAGGACGTTCTAACCCGTGTACAAGA
>NW_013667225.1:146636-155452 GCF_000517525.1 Limulus polyphemus | reverse complement strand
AGTTTGTAACGCAGTCAACCACTCACCTTTAGGATGTTCTAACCCGCGTACAAGAGTTTGTAACGCAGTCAACCACTCACCTTTAGGATGTTCTAACCCGCGTACAAGAGTTTGTAACGCAGTCAACCACTCACCTTTAGGATGTTCTAACCCGTGTACAAGAGCTTGTAAAGCAGTCAACCACTCACCTTTAGGATGTTCTAACCCATGTACAAGAGCTTGTAATGAAGTCAACTACTCACCTTTAGGATGTTCTAACCTGTGCACAAGAGCTTGTAATGCATAAAGTGCTTGAAGTTCCAGCTCCTCTTTGTGGTCAAGATAACGTTGAAGTACAGTAGTCCTCAAAGCAACAGTTTTTGCATTCAATTCACACCTGTTCTGGTCTCCTAAACACAAACACATTGATATTTTAGCTTCTGCAAAACTGAAAATTTTAAAAATATCTTAAAACAGAAATCATTATGTAAAGATTATTATAAATTCTAACTTGCTAAAACATAAAGACAATTTCTTTACGTGAACACAGCAGCAACAATAAATGGTATCTTTAAAGTGACAAAATATACAGTTGGAATGTACCAACCTTCAATACAACTTTCTATGACAGCAGTGACGAGCACACGAATGAAATGGGTGTCCTTGCTTTTTCTCTCTCCAATGTGGGCCTGTGAGAGATCAATAAACGATTTTCAATTCAATAATTTTTGTTGAATTTAAGTACTTTCCTTATTCAAAATTACTAATACTCATACCGTGTAAAAACTCTTATACTGAGGACACATTTTTCTCTAAGCCTGTGGGTAGAATAATCTTTCATATTATTTAATGAAAGTATAGGTGTAAATTGAATAAACAATAATTTAGAACCCCGAGCAAGTTAAAGAGCTCCTGATTCATATGGAACCCCCTCTCAATCTGCACTTTGACTTTTGCCTGTTTTAGTATTGTATTCATTTGATGGGGAGAAGCATCTCCAACAAAACCAATCCAAAACCACGTCACTCAGTAACAAATTGATATTTAAAAATTACAGCAGCAACATATTTCTCAGCCAGGTGCATATGTAGTGCACATTCACAAACTGGTTGCTATCTGCAGTAAACACATAACGTTTATAATTTAACAAATGTACTGATCCAGCAGTGTTTATATGCAAGAGGAAATGAAATTTTAACAAGTGTATCACCATGTGTTGTGTATGTATTTTTGTTTTAGAAAATACTGCAATCAGTATATATATTAAAGAGTGGGTGAGGGGATCTACAAAATACAACATATTCCTGCTTAGGTCTCCTAACGGGCTAACATCTCCCGTGAAATTATCAAACTAGTATTTTAATTCTTTCCACCTCTACAACATTCCGAAGTGATATCCATGAAAGGAAATTTTAAGACCCAGCGGCACAAAAAAACTGCCCTGATATGGCCGTGACTTTTCTTTTCCAATTACCGATTTGACAATGGACTACTTTTACACTTTCTATTATAGTTAATATGCATCGTAGGTACAGTGAATGACTGTAATGTATCACAAAGTTGACAAACATGGCATGTTCCTTTCTTTTTTTTCTTTTTTTTGTGTTCATCACATACTGTACCAGTTACTACTGTTTCCATGCTTCCTGGTATCCAATTGAAAATCTGAAAGTTGTGTTTAAATCAGCTCAACTAATGTAGCTAAACTGTTTACTAATAATTACTATTGCACTTTGAGCTCTTTCGATTATATATTTCATAATATTTTCTCAGCCAAATGTTTAGTAAAATATGCTACTTTTTCGCAGCCTTAACTCTTAAGAATTTCTATAAAACATTTCTTTAACACACTGTATTGATAACAGATATACTTATAATTTGCATTCCAGAAGTAATTCTGACAAGCATCACCAGACAGTTAAGTTGGTTATTTTACCTCTATCCAATCAAGAATTTCTTCATTATTAGCTTTCTTCTTCTGAAGAAGGAAGTCAAGTTCTCGCTTTATGTCATCAATGGAAAGGGAGGTGTCAGGCAGTACTTCATTGTCCTTTACTGTAAACTGTAACTTCTAAGAAAAAACAACAAAATAACTTACTCTTCTCTTATTTTGACAACTTTTTCAGCTGTATTTATTGTACAGCTGTTACACTTTTAGCACACGAGAAACCTCATAAAAACCAGTTTTCTTTTCTCACAGGTCATACAAGGGCACTAATAAGGACTACAACATAAAAATTATTGCCCAATAAATAATTTATTAAAAGCAGGAGCCAGTGCTATAAAGACTATATGTTTCAGTGTTCTTACATCACTATCTTCAGAAAGAACACTGAAAAGTGTAGAGTCTTGTTAGGGCTGGTCTACATTTTTAATAAATTATTTATTGCACAATTATTTTAATGCTGTACTACTTTTAATCTATTTAAGATCACTTAGTAACAAGATAGCTTCTGGCGAGTCCTTTGGACTAATATACAGAAGTACTACTACTAGTTATAGCATTATCCTAAAATGGACTACCAAATGATAAACATCTGAACTAGCCAATCAGTTCATCTAAAACCGAATATTAAGTTTGATGTGCCATGTATAGTAATGGAAATAATTACTGGTCGACAAAATTAAATTTTTTCTCTCAAAGATGTAAGCATATTGTTTGATTTTCTTCTAGCACATCTAGTTATCGATATATAACTGGTGTTAATTTCAGCACAATTTAGTTAATTACACATTAGGCTAGTTAACGTTACAATTTTATTCATTTTTTAGTGTAATTCCCATAAACATTATACACATGATACACTTGGTTACATTTATACAGTACACAATTATGAAAAAAGAAATGTACAACAATTTAAATTATACTTAAGGCAATAACCTTTCAATTTTGATCCATCTCATCAAGAAAACAAATTTGGAATCAGCATCCCGAAAGCTACCTAGCCCACCAATAATTACATCTGATGAAAATTACTTGTTGGCCAGTGTTATGGAATGTGATCAACTAGAACTAAACAGTCAATGTATCAGTAGCACATTATTACAAATAACACCAAAGGACTAGAATTTTGTATTTGTTTTCACCATTTCCAGACTAGTTTTTTCTTTACACAGTAGAAATACTTGCTTCATATTCCATGAAACTTGATACAATCTTCTAAATAGCATTTTTTTTTATAAACTATTGTATGTTTGTAATTAAGCACAAAGCTACACAATGGGCTATCTGTGCTCTGCCAACCACGGATATTGAAACTCAGATTCTAGCGTTGTAAGTCCTCAGACATACTGCCATGCCACGTGGGGGGGGGGGGGGGGGGGGGGCGGTTTTTCGAAACTACTATAATTTGATTCAGTATTTATCATTTTTTTTGAAATCTTCAAAATTTGGTCCTTTTAATTATGTTTGAAATTATGAACATTGCTCAACATCATGAAAATTAAACCTTATTTTCAATAAGCAATCCTGAAAAATATTTGGGGGTGCTTAACTTTTTTCCAGGTGTATATATCCAATCTACCTCCCTTTAAAGGAAGTCCTAAAATTTATATTTCTGGATTATTCCAAACTCTGTTAGTAGTTAAATATATTTTAATGTCATGAATAATTTTGATCTACCCAAATGACTCCCTAGGTGGTATTTTTTATTGGAAGTTTAATCACACTTACATGAGTTTGAATAAATGTGTCAACATCCTGACCAGGCTTTAGAAAGTCTTTCCACTGCATTCCAGAAGTTCTCCACAATTCACCCACTTTAAGGGATCCCTAAAAATTGATTGAAAATTGTAAGTTCAGGACAACAAGCACAATATTTATATTTAAAATTCTAATTATTAACGACAAAGCTGAATCTGATTTACAATTGGTGCCAATAAATATCCATTTAATTCACCAATGCCCCCAAAAGGAACTCTTAGACTTGGGATGAATGTTTAAATCTTAAACTTAAGCAGACATAACTAAAATCTCCAAGAAAGCATCAATTTGTCAGAAATAATATTACAAGAAGTGGACTGAGAACAAAAACATACAACTTTTTCCATTTTTTGAGATCTTATGATAAATAAGAGTTTAATGATAAAGTATATTGATACATTATACATTTTAATGACACACACAAAGTCAACAACACTCAAACTTTTGCTGACCTAACACACTAGTGACTCTAAAGTGCTGAGCAAATTTTCGAAACAGGATGCAAACCATGAATCCTCAGATTTACAATTTGGGCAAACTAACTAAGAGGCCACACCTAGCAATTAACAAGAAAATTATGAAACGTTTTCATGGGTGTGAACTCTTCAGAATATTTTTTCCCTACACTGAATTCAAATGACTAATATTATTGCTACTACAGAGATGACCCATGAGCAGTTGGATTAAAATCTTACCAGCTTTTCAACAGCTACATGGAGCACCTCTGACAAGAGAATTCCTGCCGTACCACTAGCTATACATGGTTCAGCTGCATCTTGAAGAAAAACAAGAGATATGCTTCCATCCTGGACCATGGGGGCTATGATTTCACCTAGATACAACCAAATTTTTGGTATGTCTATCTCAAAGTCATCAGCTAACTGTAGGATGGACTTCAGCCTGAAAAAAAGAAAAACAGAAATTTCAAGACATTTTCATTATATGCATTTTTTTTTTCAAACATTCTCTTATAAAATTCCACACACCAAATTAAGTGCAAAAGCAGATTTCACATTACATGAAATTACTTAAAACATTAACAGAAAACAAAAATTCTACAAAGTGGTATTAAAGTATTCTTAACACAAAAAAATTAAAAGTCAAAAATTTTTATCATTTAAATTTCTAGTCTGCTGCTTTTTTAGCATTTTTTATAAAAAAAATTTCAAAATACTAAGAAATTTTGATTATATGTAACTTACCCTTGGACGTACTGCTCGACAGTAATCATGTTTTTTCGAACCAAGTCATGAAAGAGCTGACCCACCAAATGGCGAGCCTGACTAGATCGTTCAAGGACTTGATTAAAAGCGAAAAAAATAAATAGACTAACGGTAGATGAAGAAAATACTTCAGAAACACAATGCATGGCTTCCTATTGATGGAAAAACAAATTATTATTGATCTATTATTAGTTTTAATAAAACTAACCAACATACACATAGCATGAAAGATAAATCATTCAGTTTTGATCTATTATTAGTTTTAATAAAACTAACTAACATACACATAGCATGAAAGATAAATCATTCATTTTTGATCTATAAAAGTTTTAATAAAACTAACTAACATACACATAGCATGAAAGATAAATCATTCATTTTTGATCTATAAAAGTTTTAACTTTTGTTTAACTTGACTACATGTATCAATACAAATAAACCTTAAATGTTATGCAGTGATTATTATTCCTTTTCTGAAACAAGTGTTTGAAAGCTCTAGATAAAACAATACTGAGAAAACTGGTAACAAAACTGAAACCTAGCAATACAAAATATTTTTACTGGTTTACAAACCTTAAAATCTTGAAGATGAAGAAATTCATCAATTAAGTGTTTGGTGCGTCTTTCAACCTCTTCATCATTTAAAGGTCCACCATTTAGTGTGAGGCCTAGGGACGTCGGAGCTACAATACAAGCTTAGATGTATATAATAATAAAAAACATCAATCATATTTATATTATACACTAGTTCCTTTAACTGGCAAAACAAATTGTTTTATAATATAACAAGAAACTCAGATTTGTTTTGGCTGTTTTTAAAGTTGGATCACACACAACAAAGCTTACTTCAAGGTGCAATAAACACTCTGGTCAGTATAACAAGGAATCAACTCATTCAAACTTAAATGGGTACCAATGCCTGATAACTCTATTCAGTAATAAGTCACCATACTGGTGATAATGAAAATTAAAAAAAAATAATGGAAACAGTAGTCTTGAACGAAAACACAAACCTTGTTCCTTCAGTTTCTTAGGCTCAGTTCTAGGTTTCTCTTTATTAATAGTAATTTCTATTAATTGTTCCTTCTCTCTTGGTAGTGTTTGAGAAGGCGTCTTTCTTAGTCCTGGAGGTGGAAGTTGACTAGTACGACCTCTACTGGATTCCCTACTTGAAGCTGCTGATCTATTTAATACACACACACACACATTCTAAAATTCAAACTATATTTTATTTTTTATATCTTTAAAACATTTTAAAACTCCTTTCAATGTACAGAAACATCTCATTCAATACCAACATATCTGAAAATTAAAATTAAAAGTGTAAGTACTATGTACATTACTTTATAATGTCCATCATTTCTAGGCCTTAGGGGAATATGTACAAAGTTACCCAAGTTCTGACATTGAAGATACTTAATCAAATTGCCCAAAGATGGGTATAAAACTTTTGAAGATGTTATTTCCTGCATCTAGAAATTCATAAAATGAAATTTAGAACATGTACAATTTTGTTAGGTAAAAGATTTTTAAACATTTGTGAAACAGTTTTGAAAAACAAACTTTCTTTCTTCATATATCATATCAAATTGAACATTTCAATATTTATTAAGTTACATTTTAATACTTTATTTTGCCAACTTCCTATATAAATCATAAAACACTGGTATGTCTGTCTGGTGTTGTAGCATTTGAAAATATTTTCGGTCAAAATTATTTGCTCCTAATAGTTAAAAGTTTTTCAAAAAATAAAAGTCTTGGTATTTCAGTGTGTTGTTTATACAATAAAGTTTAAATCAATCAACAAAAAAATTGTGCTATCCAAATAGCTTGCTATTACAGTCCCAGCTTACAATCCTCATTAAACTCGAACAACCTTTTCAACCTTACGCAAGCAGCTTTTCAACGAGCATAAAAACACTACCAGAAATGACAACTATCAAACATTAATGAAGTTTAAAAAAGTTTTTCTGTTACTCCATTACCATTGACTGTACTAGATAATTATTTAAAAAGCATGACTAATTTACACAGAAAAGTATTGTAGTCTTAACTACAATGTGTTAAGTCTAAAAATATTCATTTCTGAGTTATTTTCTAAAAATTATAGCCATTTTCATAGTTAAAAACCACTCTAAATTCTCAAGATCAAAATATTTTCTTTGCAACAGTTACTCAATAAAGACTATTAGCCATTCTTGATGTTTAGAACCACCCATAATCTTTATAAGACGATAAAACTAAATGTGATTTCAACAAATCATTTCACAGTTTAGGAAACAAAAAGTGTAAAAATGTAAAACAAGTTGAAAGCAGAACTGTTCAGATTTGACTGAGAGAAAAAAACCGATGCTTAGAAAGTCAGCAACAATAACAATAATCAAGGTATGACATTAAGAGTTCAAACACCGAGATACAAGTTGCATCAGATTTTGAGCTAAATAAGAATTATATTACAGTAAAATATCAATTTCATATATATATAATTTTTTTTTTTATGAGAAAACAGAGTTGCACATTTGCACTCGGAATGACCCGAGTGACTTGCTGATCTGGAATGAGTTAATTGACATAAACAAAAGCAAGTTTCCTAATTACAATTCAACAATAAATTTATAAACAGATCTCTTGGTAACCCCTGTTACAACTTTACCAATATATGGATAAAATTTACAGTATATCTCTGTAATTAATAACTACTAACTTTCAAAGAATTCATTATTCATAGTTGTATCTGTATCGGTTCACTCAAGGACAGAGGTTTACTTTTTCTTGATATAAAAATCTATCTATAAATCCTTTTCAAGTCAATCTCTTAATCATATTATGCCAGAAAGTTGACAAAGGAAGTCACTACATACCTTTGAGAAGTTCTTCTAGAATCAGTACAAGTAGTTTGGTCACCGGCTAAAGCTGAAAACCTGGTTGAAAGAAACCAAAATAATTAGATGAAAAAAAACTTGTATACTTTGGGATGCATTGCAAATGGTCATGATTAAATATAATATATAGATTTAATTTAATAATTACTTCTGACTGATCCTATTAAACTAAACATTACATTGATGATGTAGAATGTTTCAGTTTGGCAAAGAATGTCACTATAATGTATAGATTTAATTTAATAATTACTTCTGACTGATCCTATTAAACTAAACATTACATTGATGATGTAGAATGTTTCAGTTAGCAAAGAATGTCACTTAGTAGCAACTACACATTACAACACAGTGATAACAACATATTACAACACATACTACTATGTCTCAATCTCCACAAATAATATACAAAAGGTGTTTAAGCCTTTCTACCTTGAAACCCAGTCAGCCTGGTGAGCTCTGGCACTGAGCAGAAGGTCAAAAGTGATATATAAAAGACAAGCTACAATTGAAATGATATTACATACTTTTCTTACTACAAGCTAGGATCACCTGCTACATCCTTTCTTTAACAAATTGACACTAATTCTCTCCAGTGTTTTCTCTTAGATCATTTATAAACATTAGAAATAAGGTAACTTTTGTTGAGTTCAGATTGAGTAGCTAAGGAATTTATTTTAAGAAACTTAGTTACAAAGCCAGTTCAATTATAAGTTACAGGACATTGTTTTGTGCTTTCTATTATTATTCTGTGTTTTTATGTGCATATTTCAAATACACAGAAATTAATGAATGTACTAATAACATTTACAAACTAATGTAGGCCTACATTTCCTTGGCAGGCCAACAACAAGAGCAAGAGGTCAAATATCAAATGTAAGTACCAAACTTCTTAGGTATGTATGTATGTATGTATGTATGTATGTATGTATGCATGCATGCATGCATGTACACTGAGTGGTCACAAGTAAATAGACACCTAATTTTTTGTCATTTAACTGATTTATGCTAACTAATTTGCGTTCACAGAGC